>NW_024070186.1:7349507-7540799 GCF_014754425.2 Oryx dammah | reverse complement strand
GCACGGCCGAGGCCAGGCTGCTCTGTGTGCAGAGTTTGGGGCTGCAGTCTGGCAAGTAGCCGGTTCCTTGCTCAGACCTCCATCAGCTGCTTGTGGAGCTCTTAGGGTGGGCCTCAGTGGAGCCGGAGGGTGGGGGGCAAGCCGGCCAGCCTTTCCTCTAGGAAGTGCTCATGCACACACATGGTGGGGACCTACCTGGAGAACTGGTCCATGACCTTAAGGGGATGAGTGTTATCTGGCCAATCTTTAAAATAGGAGGCGAAAACCAGAAGAGGTTTATTTTCCTTTCTGGATACGCTAACTTCACTCCTTTAGCATTTTCTCCTAACCAGATTGTCAGTCGGTGCACATTTACCATGACTACTCTTAGAATCGTGTCCGACTCTCTGCAACCCTATGGGTGGTAGCCCGTCAGGCTCCTCCTCTGTCCGTGGGATTCTCCAGGTAAGAATACTGGAGTGGGTTGCCTCCTCCAGGGGATTGTCCTGACTCAGGGATTGAACCTGGCTCTTCTGAATCTCCTGCTTTGCAGGCGGATTCTTTACTGCTGAGGCCAGCAAACCCGATTTTAGACTAAAGGGTCTCAGTTTCATTGTGCTGAGTCCTGGACTGTAGATGTCAGGGACCTTTCTCAGCCTGACAAGATGATGAAAACCAACTACCTTCCCTGTTTCTTGTAATTTCTCAGCCACATTCTATTGGATTTATTACAAGGGGGTTACAAAAAAATTTTTTTTAAAGAACTGGGAATATTAAAACAACTGTGTATCTCTTTTCCCTCCTCTTGACTTTTATTTAATTTTTGCAATTAAAACATCCATGAGCTGAGGTGGAAGAGATCTGAGAAGTGTTGAGCCAAGGCCTCCTAGCACTTAGATTTCCAGGAGGAAGATGGGACAGCTCTTACCCTCCGGAAGCCACTTCCCCCCTCAGCTTCCACTAATTGTTCAATCTTGTTCCACAGAATTCACCACAACTGTACAACTCAGTAGAAGTTATTAAGGAATACAGCATGAGAAATTGAAGGAGACCTAGAGAGGAATTTTTTTGTAGGTTGCAAAAGCTCTCTGTGATGATTGCATGATGAGAACAATGGGAAATGAGGGTTTCCAAGATGGGAGGCTGTGGGATGACTGCAGTCCTTTGCTAGGGACTGTCTGTCTGTACCATCCGCAGAGACGCAGTCCTGAATCAGAGGTCACTGTTGGTGGGGCCGCCCCTTGCTGATGTCTTGGAAGGGGTTGTCTCCAGATGAAGCAGCCTGGATTCTGATTTAGCCACATTTGTGTCCCCTGTGTTTATTCTGAGTCACTGAATAGAAGGCGGCCACATGGCATCAGTGAGACGCAGCGAGCATCTTCTACACGCCCCTGCCGAGACCCTCGTGGGTGACGCAGCCCTGCTTCGCTCACGCAGCCTTGGTGGCCGTGGGTTTTGAGGGTATCTCTTGGTTCACAGAGGCCCTGTATCTCACGGTACAGCTCACAGCCTAAGGACTCACAGTCCTAAGGACTCCTTCACTGCGAAAATACTGATCACATGAGTCTATAACAAAACATGTGAAAGGAATAACTTACAACATGGTCTGAATTAATCAGAAAATGTGTAGTGTGGTGACTCAAGGTCTAAAGAGAAAATAAAACCAAGGAGGGTCTTGGAATGCAGGAACAGAAAAACCAGACCCTGATCGTCCTCCGCCCTCCACCCATATTGTAACTATTCACGGATTTCGGGTCCTCCTGAGCAGTATAACCTGTCTCGCCTCCTACCCACAGGGCGAAGGTGTTTGTCCTACTCTTCCCACGCCCAGTGTACGTGCCTCATCCAATCAGCAAGTGACCCGCAAGACCCCTATCCCACTCCTTCCTTGTATCCTGGCTATAAAAGTGAACTAAGGACCCCTGTTCAATGTCAGTTTTCCTGTAAGCTGTTCTAACAGCATCTCCCATTCTGAGAAACTTTATTGCCCTCCTGTTCTGTCTCATGTCTGGAAATTCTTTTCCAACCTGTGCCCGGACCACAACATATAGTGGAAAACCAACTTTAAAAAGCAAAGTGTTGGGCTTTCCTGGGAGCTCAGGGGCAAAGAATCTGCCTGCCAGTGCAGGAGACACAGGTTCCGTCCCTGATCCAGGAAGATCAGCACATACTGCTGAGCAACTAACAGCTACAATGGAGCTGGGAGCTACAACTGTTGAGACTGCGTGATGTCACTGCTGAAGGCCTGTGCCCTAGAGCCTGGGTTCCTCAATGGGAGAAGCTGCTGCCTTGAGAAGCCTGCTCACTGCAGGTAGAGAGTAGCCCCTGCTCCCCGCAACTAGACAAAAGCCCGCGCACAACAACGAAGAGACAAAAATAAATAAATAAATAAAATTATGGGAAAAAAAAACAAACCCCAAAGCAAAATGTTTGAGTAAGATGGTGTCAATTGGAACTTTTCAGAACTAAGAAGGGAGTGGAGACAAAGCCAAGAGGAAGAGTCACGCCTAATGACTCATGCCAGTCAAGGCCCAGAGCGCAGAAGGCTGACCAGGGGCCCAGAGCACAGAAGGCTGAGCTGGGGCCCAGAGCGCAGAAGGCTGAGCTGGGGCCCAGAGTGCAGAAGGCTGAGCTGGGGCCCAGAGTGCAGAAGGCTAAGTTGGGGCCCAGAGTGCAGAAGGCTGAGCTGGGGCCCCGAGCGTCCGGCCTTTCCTGTTTGAACCATACTTGTTTGAATATCGGCCTCAGCCGTCCCCAGCCCGATTCACCAGTAGGCTTTTTGTCTCACACAGTATTGACTCCGTGCCTTGCAAAGCGCAGGTGCTCAATACATCAGTCGATGGGTGGAAGAGGGAAAGAACGTGGTGAGACTGACCATCAAGGAATGGACCCCTGGGTCTGGAGTGGAGGTGAGTTTGCGCTGATCTGCGCGCGGGCTCAAAGGATTCAGGCAGGGAATGTGGGAGAGGGCTCAGGACATGCAACTGGGGGTCCTCCTGCCCCAGCCTGGGACCCAGCTGTGATGCACAAATGGGATCCATCCTTTCCAGGCTCCAGGGAACCCACCTGCCTGCCTCTCATTAGGTATATTTGCTTTCTCAGCTCTTTGCTGGATGGCTTTAGTCTGTGGGTATTCTGTGGTTTGACAGGTGTGTGTTGGACACAGTACCCCCTTTCTGCACTCACCTCCATTCCCAGCTCTGCTTTTAAAACATATTTATTTATTTATTTTAATTGAAGGCTAATTACTTTGCAATATTGGGAAATAGATGACCAGTCCAAGTTTGAAGCATGAAACAGGGCCCTCAAAGCTGGTGCACTGGGACGACCCAGAGGGATGGGATGGGGAGGGAGGTGGGAGGGTGTTCGGGACGGGGCACAAGCATTCATGTCAGTGCATGGCAAAACCAGCTCTGCTTTTCAATGAAGAGGGGGAGTAGACTTAGGATGGCCTTACTTTTCACCTGCTTTATTGAAGCCAGTGGTAAAGGCTCCGCCTGCCAATGCAAGAGATGTAAGAGATGCGAGTTTGATCCCAGGGCCAGGAAGACCCCCTGGAGGAGGGCACAGCCACCCATGCCAGTGTTCTTGCCTGGAGAATCCCCATGGACAGAGGCGCACGATGAGTTGCCATCCATGGGGTTGCAAAGAGTCGGACACGACTGAGCGACCGAACACATAAAACCTCGCTTACATGTTTGGAAAAAAGTCAGTTCACTTTTTTAGTTAAATGTTTAATGGACTCTGAACTATCGCTGTGTTTTTCCATTATTAGTTTGAATCTGCATTTCGCTGGCCGTTCTTCAAATACAATTTTCAGACTTTATTAACAATCTAGCCTGCACCTCACTGATTCAGTGATTTGATAAGAAGTTTGTATTTCACAAAGGGGCTTCAGTTCAGTTCAGTTGCTCAGTCGTGTCCGACTCTTTGCGACCCCATGGACCTCAGCACGCCAGGCCTCCCAGTCCATTACCAGCTCCCGGAGTGGTGGTATTACTCTAACAGAAGAAGTGGAAGGAAGACCCTCCCGGGGTCAGGGAGAAAACACAGCAGCTTGCTTGGCTTCCTCTCTCTCTGTCCCTGGAGACTAGTTCAGCCTTGGACCCTTATAAAGGTTGAAGATCCTCAAACCTCTATGGAAAGCACAAAAATCTTACCAAGATCTGTGGCACTGCACGAGGGAGAGACATGTCTATTTATCTCTTTTTGAATGTTCCCATTTGTGAAATAACCAAGAAACGCTCATACCCGCTCTGAAAGCAGCCTGTCCGCTGGGTCTGCATTCTGGAAAAGCAGTGCACCAAGCTGTGGCTCCCGTCCTGCCCGGCCCTCAGGGAAGCCTGGCTCCGCTGGAGGCTGACCCAGAGGGCCTGGGCCAGCTCCCTCTGGTCCCCTCTGAGCAACCTGCACCTACAAGGTGGGCTGCATGGAAGGAGGCAGCCCAGGGTCGTTGTTGGGAGTCAGCTACCTTGGTCTGCATCTCACTCGCTGTGTGGCTTGGGGAAAGTCACTACGTCTCTCTGAGCCTCCTTCTTTTACAGCTTCCTTATCTGGTACTATACAAGGTATGTCAAGGATTTTACCCGACCCGTGGTAAGCTCTCCACAAAGACAGCAACAAGGATGGGGCGGGGGTTGGGGGGGGCAACCTGTACACCTTCATGCAGTCCTCCCTTCTGGAACATTCTTGCCCCTCCTCTGCCTGTCAAAGTCCCATCCAATGCCATAAGGAGGCCTTTCTGAGCACCCTGGCCAACTTTGTTCTCAGGAATTCCGATTCATTTATGGTCTGTACCACTGGCTAGGGTCTTTTCATATTCTGTCTGTTCTTTTTCCTTTGAAAAAATGAGTGTGAGTCTTAGTTCCTCAACTAGGCATAAGCCCATGCGTTTAGTAAACATATTTTTGTACCTCCACCCTCATTCCTTAACCAGGGAACCTGAATAGAATAGAATCTGATCTTTTGTAAGGCTCCCATAAATGCCAGGCCTCTGCAGGCTACCCACTCCAGGATTCTTGGGCTTCCTTGGTAAGGAATCTGCCTGCGATGTGGGAGACCTGGGTTCTGTCTCTGGGTTGGGAAGATCCCATGGAGGAAGGCAGGCAACCCACTCCAGTATCCTTGCCTGGAGAATCTCCATGGACAGAGGGGCCTGGTGGGCTATAGTCCATGGGGTCACAAAGAGTCAGACATGGCTGAGCCATTAACACTTTTCTCTTTGAAGAGAAGAGTGACTCTTCAAATATCAGGTATCAAAGGGTATTTGGAAACATTCAGAGAATAATAAGGCATCGAGCAAACCCCAACACCAATAGGAAGATGAAGTGTGATGTTTCCAGATCTTTCTCTGGAGTGACAGGACTGAGTGACTAAGTACAGAAACAGCCCCAGGACCTGCGCTGGCCTTGCTGGTCCCGGGTATCTGGGACCTGGGAACACCCTCCCTATTCTCTTTCAAGGCCTGAGCTGGCCTAAGTCATAGAATTGGCTGTGTGGGTGCCCTGGGCCTGAGGGGCAGTGGGTAGGCTTGGGCATATCCACTGGGGTGAACCCACACAGCCCCAAGGGCCCCCTGGACGAGGGGGCTTGGGGCCACAGAGAAGACATGTGCATCCTGGCGCTGCACCTGTGCTCCTGCCCGGGCCCCAGGAACCTTAGAGGTAGGCCTGGGGTGGGGCGCAGCCAGGGGGTGCCCAGATGGGCACTTCCAATGGGGAGTGGTTCTGAGATGGGGGCAGTCTGCTGCCATCCCCTGGAAGAGCCCCTCCTCTCTGTCCACAGCAGGAGAGCCACCCAAGCTCCGTGAGGACGTCAGGGCCTCATCCCCTGCTCCTTCTTTTCTCTTTCCTCTAGAAGGATCCTGTCCACGGGCGACAGTTTATCAGGGGGACCACAGTGAACCAGACGGGCTCCCCTAATTTCCTGGACTTGGCAAAAAAATCACCCTTCTCCAGTTTTTCCAGATCATTTTTGGTGGAAAGATAGTTAAGTGAGGTCATCGTGAAAAGGCGGTTAAATAAAACGGTGATTTCTCAAGAGCGACCCGTCTGGACCACCCCCTGATTCAGAAAAATCCCTACAACATGAAGCCCTGCAACGCTCATTCTTCTGGGGACCTGTTTCTCTGACAGCGTCTTTCCTGTGGTTGTCTCATGAGCTGGTGAAGCAGTAGGTGGAGAATTAAAAATATATGTATATATATATATATATATAACATTTTTAATTGGAGGATAATCGCTTTGCAGTATTGTGTTAATTTCTGCCATACATCAGTATGAGTCAGCCACAGGTGAACATATGTCGCCTGCCTCCTGAGCCTCCCCGCCACCTCCCACCCCGCCCCACCCTTCTAGGTTGTCACTGAGCACCAGGTTTGAGTTCCCTGAATCGCACAGCAAGTTCCCACTGGCTCTCTGCTTCACATGTGGTGATGTGCGTGTTTCAGTTTGGAGCGGAGGCTTTGCACTCAGGTCTGTTGGCCGCCCAAGTGGATCACACCGTGGCTGGGCTGGACTCTCGCTCTGAGACTTGTTTATCTAACTTGGGTGTTTTTATCCTAAAATAAGTTTCCTGCTTCTGTAAATATTTACTGATCACTTGGTCACACATGGAACAGAATTGCTTTGACCGTGGTGGGGGCAGAGGACACGGCCATGTGCAGTCAGGGCCCATGGAACTGATTTCACACCAGCCATGGCCTGGTGGAGATGCTCATTTTAGAGATTAAGAGGAAAATAAAAGTGAGATCAGGGCATCACAAGCATACGGTGGGAACTCACAGTGAAGTCAAGGGAGGGACGGAAGCATTTGGACCCTAAAGATGCATGACATTGCAATTTAGTCTGGATGAGAAAGCCGAGATCCCTTGGAAATGTCTTTGCACGTGTGCGAGGGTCTCTATCAAGTTTCTGCTGCTGCACAGCCATTTAACGTGGGTCCTATGATATCTGCTGCTGCTAAGTTGCTTCAGTCATGTTCGACTCTGTGCAACCCCATAGATGGCAGCCTACCAGGCTCTGCCATCCCTGGGATTCTCCAGGCAAGGACACTGGAGTGGGCTGCCATTTCCTTCTCCAATGCATGGAAGTGAAAAGTGAAGTCACTCAGTCGTGTCTGACTCTTAGCGACCCCATGGACTGCAGCCTACCAGGCTCCACCGTCCATGGGGTTTTCCATGCAAGAGTACTGGAGTGGAGTACTCAAGTGCAGAACATTTGAGAAGAGCTTCTCAGTTGCTAAAATGTTGCAGCAAGCAGGGGGAAGTGATGTGTGTGTGCAACTTTCTGATGGTTTGAAAAGCGTTGCAGATATGGGGAGAGGAGTGGTGATAGATTTTCTTTTTTGCCTTGTCTATAGAATGAGTGGAAAAAGAAAATGCACTCCAATACTGCGCTCATTCCCAAGGCAGTGCAGACCCCAGCGGCAGGACTCACGGGAGGGGAAGGGCTGCTTTTGCTGTTTTTGTTCAGTCGCTCAGGCGTGTCTGACTCTGCAACCCCATGGACCGCAGCACACCAGGCCTCCCTGTCCATCACCAACTCCCGGAGTTTACTCAAACCCATGTCCAGTGAGTCGGTGATGCCATCCAACCATCTCATCCTCTGTCGTCCCCTTCTCCTCCTGCCCTCAATCTTTCCCAGTATCAGGGTCTTTTCAAATGAGTCAGCTCTTCACATCAGGTGGCCAAAGCAGTTAGGCCAAAGGAATTCTCTGTGGCACAGAATCCTGATTCATTAGGGGTGCAAGGAGCCTCAGAGGGTCCCCCACTCCTTCTGTGCCAGGTGGGGAAACAGGCAGTGACCCCTTGACCCCAGTGATCCATCCGGGTAGTGACAGAACCTGGGGCTCACCTGGACCCTCCAATCCTCAGGGCGACCCTCTTTCCATTCTGCCTCCCCTCAAACATTAAATATCTCTATAGAGATGCTGGCTCGCACACTTTAAAACATCAAATTCCTTGTTCTCACTCCTCAAGTGAGTAATCTGTTTCCAGTGTTTACATTAGCTGGAAATTGAGCTAGGAATACTCTGCACTCTTTTTTTTTCCCCCCGAAGGAGATGTATTTTGATCCAGTTTCCCGGCCTCAAATGCGTCCCTGCTCTGTCAGGGCTCGTTGGTTAAAACTTGGTTCTTGGGGGTTCTCAAAGCCACAGGAGGAGCTTTGAGAAGAGTTCCAGGCCATCCCTGGGTGTTTTCTTTTCCCAGGCACTCCTGAAAATGGTAGCGTGGTCAGATCACACTGTTCCTCATGAGAAATGGGCTGTGAGGTCGCACTCTTGACCATGAACTTGGCCCCAAAGGAGTCGCAGCAGTGAACCCAGAAGGTGTGACAGGAGTGGGCGGATGACTCTTGACGAGTCAGCTCTAGCTTCCAGGACCCCCTCACTGGCGGCAGAGACCTTGTTCTAAGTGGGGCTGGGGCACCGGGACTGTCCCCTCACCCCTGGGGCAAATCTTCTGTGACCCCCCCAACTGCTAGAGATGCTGTAAGGGTCTAGGTCAGTCTGAGATGTAGCTGAGATGATGAGACTGGAAATAAGGCAAGCTTGAGAAAGAGGCAGAATAAACCAGGGGAAGAGCAGAGAAGGATGGGAGACACTCTGGAGGGCGGGGAAGCTTGTACTCACCACGGCCCAGGACCTCCCTGGGGGCAGGCGCTAGCTAGACCCTCAGCTTCCTCACTGGGGAGCTCACAGGAGCTAGTGGTCTGTGCTGGGACCACACTCACCCTCCACCCATGGGGGGCGCTGGGGACAAGATGATGCTTGGGCAAGTTTGGGACTTCAGGATTCCAGCTGGTGCACTCCCGGCTCCTTTAGCCTTCCTTACCCAGAAGAGATTCAAAACATTTTGTAGAGCTATCCAAGCACTTCTGTTTCTAGCTGTGTAAACAACCAGAAAACCATCCCCCTCTGAAATACTTAAAATGCTGGATACAGGATAAAAAGGTCAGCGTCGGTACAGATGAAGTTGGAAGGAAAGGGAAGCGCCAAGAGGCAGGCAGAGGGACTCGGCAGGGGAGTGGAGTTGGCTAGGGGACCCCCAGTGAGGCTCCCCTGTCCACCGGGGGTGGGGGGAGCAGCATCACTGCAATCTCACAGTCCAGGTAGCCTTTCCCGAACGAATCTGCCTGGCACGCACCTGCAGTCTCTTTCCCGCTTTTCCTTTTTTTCAAGATAGATCCCCTTGCACTTGACCAAGAATGGCCACAGTTCACCAGCATCAATCAATGCCACAGAGTGCAGGGACCTCCTGAGGCCCCGAAGGGGTGGTAAAAAACACCGAAGCTGATGCAACTTGTAACCAGGCACCACCCTGGGTCTGCAAGCCCTGCCCTATGCAGGGAGCGCCGGATACTGGTGCCCCAGCTCAGCGGTGATGCTCTGCATGCAAACTCTTGCAGAGCAGCTTAGCACACAGAGCATCAAGTTCCCTTGGGTTATTTTTCCCGTTTCATCTCCTTCTATGGCCACAGCATGCACTGTCCCCTTGAGGACAAAACTAAGACTCTTGGATGGTAATGTCTCCTGTCACCCAACGAGCAAACACACAGACACACACAGGAGTCCACGCCTTGTCTGTTCTCGGTGTTAGAAATAGCCGGCCTTGAGAGAAGTCACGCTCCAGGGCCCATGGGCCCTGAGCACCCTGTCTGCGTGTTCTCCACCCTTGGGACAGATGCTTCCTGACGCCGGCCAGGCACCGGGAATTCTACTCTCTCCAAATTAACCCCATTGATCTTGGGGAGCCTTGTCTTCTGCTGGTGTCTCTGTGGACCATCTGCCTGGTTTTAAGGATGAGAAGGAAAGGATGTCTCCTTCTAGCATAGCATCGTGATGTCTTTGAGAGGTCGCACAGAGTCGGACACGACTGAAGCGACTTAGCAGCAGCAGCAGCAGCAGCAGCATCTATCGAGGGGCTTCCCAGGTGGCGCCCGTGGTAAAGAACCTGCCTGCCAATGCAGGAGACGTAAGAGATGCGGGTTTGATCCCTGGGTCGGGAAGATCCCCTGGAGGAGGCCATGGCAACTCACTCCAGTACTTTTGCCTGGAGACTCCCATGGACAGAGGAGCCTGGTGGGCTACTATCCATGGGGTCGCAAAGAACTGGACATGACTGAAGCAACTTAGCACACACACACAGACACACACAGCATCCATCAGAGGAAAGACAGTGTTTTAGAGTTTCTTCAACATTATGCAGACTTACAGGGGAAGCATTTGCATTAAATTTTGCCAACTTTTTAATTACTGAATACCCTACTCAACTTTTCCTTTGAAAAGGTAGATTGAAATGAATAATATTTTTATTTTTCTAAAAATTTTTGGAAAATGGGCTAAAAGAGATGCTTCTAACTACAAGAGGAACTGATATAATTAATTTTGATTATTTTATTATCATATAATTAACTTGATACTAGTTAATAGCATTAGATACTATTGGTAATAGTTTTGATAACCTCATCCATTCCAGCACCCTTGTAAAATTCTTAGGGAATGTAGCTGACTATAGCTTCGATCCCTGGGTAGGGAAGATCCACTGGAGAAGGGCATGGCAATCTGCTCCAGTATTCTTGCCTGGAGCATTCCATGGACAGTGGAGCCTGATGGGGTTCATGGAGTCACAAAGAGTCAGACATGACTGAGCGGTGAACACTTGCACTTTCATAAGGACTAGTAATGTAGCAGAGAAGAACAAATCTGACTCCATGTTGGATTGGTTTCTTTTACTTTAACCTTTGTATGTTACTGCTTTTGCTACAAACAAAGGCTAGAAATGGTATGGACCTAACAGAAGCAGAAGATATTAAGAAGAGGTGGTAAGAATACACAGAAGAACTATACAAAAAAGATCTTCATGACCCAGATAATCATGATGGTATGTTCACTCACCTAGAGCCAGACATCCTGGAGTGTGAAGTCAAATGGGCCTCTGGAAGCATCACTATGAACAAAGCTAATGGAGGTGATGAAATTCCAGTTGAGCTATTTCAAATCCTGAAAGATGATGCTGTGAAAGTGCTGCACTCAATATGCCAGCACATTTGGAAAACTCAGCAGTGGCCACAGGACTTGGAAAAGGTCAGTTTTCATTCCAATCCCAAAGAAAGGCAATGCCAAAAAATGCTCAAACTACCGCACAATTGCACTCATCTCACATGCTAGTAAAGTAATGCTCAAAATTCTCCAAGCCAGACTTCAGCAATACCTGAACCGTGAACTTCCTGATGTTCAAGCTGGTTTTAGAAAAGGCAGAGGAACCAGAGATCAAATCGCCAACATTTGCTGGATCATGGAAAAAGCAAGAGAGTTTCAGAAAAACATCTATTTCTGCTTTATTGATTATGCCAAAGCCTTTGACTGTGTGGATTACAACAAACTGTGGAAAATTCTGAAAGAGATGGGAATACCAGACCACCTGACCTGCCTCTTGAGAAACCTGTATGCAGGTCAGGAAGCAACAGTTAGAACTGGCCATGGAACAACAGACTGGTTTCAAGTAGAAAAAGGAGTACGTCAAGGCTGTGTATTATCATCCTGCTTATTTAACTTATATGCAAAGTACATCATGAGAAATGCTGGGCTGGAGGAAGCACAAGCTGGAATCAAGACTGCCGGGAGAAATATCAATAACCTCAGATATGCAGATGATACCACCCTTATGGCAGAAAGCTTGTCTCTTATTTATTGGACTATCTTGTGATGAGCAGTATGAGCTCAGACTTGGTGAGAGTAACACATCTTTTTCTAAGGACCTGGTTTCTAAGGGTTTGCTTTTAGCAAAACTAAAACAAGATTTAACTCATGTCTTAGCGTATGGATCATTTAAAATATTTTTTGATGATTAATCAATGTGTAACTTAAAACGAGTGACTCTAAAGAAGTTCAAAGGATGGAGTTACTATATTGATACTCACTCTATCATTGTTTATGTATTTATAAAAATAATACTTATTCTATGAGAATTCTTATAGAATTAAGAATATTTTTATAGAGTAATTCTTATATATTTGTGTTTCATGAAATATATTTAAATGAATCATTTAATCACTTAATAGTTATTGTCAGTAGTTAGAATATGCCAAAAAAATCTTTTGCAGTTACTTAGCTTATGATAAACAAGCTAGACATCAAATTAAAGCTAAAGCTATATGAGAAGTCTAATACTTTGCCCAACTTTTTAAGGAGTATGTGAACAGAAAAGTTTATAAACCTCCCTTAATCTCTGACCTCGAGCCACTCAACTAATTCCCTAATAAAAAGACAAAGATGGTTCTACTGAGTTTTTAAAGAATTCAATGGTATCCTATTTAAAAGAGGCATTCCTTGAACAGAAGAGCACAGAAAGTTTGAAGAAAAATAATAATAATAGGTATATTAGGCAAATAGGATCCAAAAGAACACTTGGGTAGTAATATTAATAAGTGATAAAGTGAACTAAAGCCAAAATTATTGCAAGAGATGAAAAGGTCACTTCAAAATGATAAATGTTTCTACTCAGAAGATATAAACATGCTAACTTTGCATACATCTAATAACATGTTTTGGGCTTCCCAGGTGGTGCTACTGGTAAAGAGTCTGTCTACCAAAGCAGGAAGTTCAATCCCTGGGTCGGGAAGATCCCCTGGAGGAGGGCATGGCAACCCACTCCAGTATTCTTTCCTGGAGAATCCCATGGACAGAGGAGCCTGGTGGGCTACAGTCCACAGGGTCACAAAGAACTGGACACAGCTGGGCGTCTGAGTACACAATAACATATTGCAATATAGAACAAGAAGAAGGAGACACATTCACCGATGTAATCAAGGCTCTATCAGTAACAGATTAAACAGACAAAAAACCAGTAAGAGTACATGTATCTATACAAAGAACACAATGAAAAGCTTAATTAACATCTTGAACGTGTGTCAAACACTGCATCCAAGGGCTGGGACGGTGTTCTTCTTAAGCACATACAGAGTATTTGTTAAATCGGCCATGTACAGACTCAGCAAACAAGGCTGATAAATTCCAAAGAACTGTCGTTCAGTTCACATTCTCCAGCTGTCATGAAATTAAATTAGAAGTCAATAACAAGCAAGACTAATAAGATGCTGTGCTTTTGGAAATAAAGTCATGTCTAAATAATTTGTCAATTAATGATCCAAGATCATGGTTAGATAACTCTTAGAGTTGAACCATAATTTAAAAATGACAAATCAAACCTTGTGGGATGAAACTAAAGGGACTCTTAGAAAATTAGTTCTGAATTTATTGGAAAAGAAAAAGGAGACAGAAGCTGAATGAGAGAAACCTACACTTTAAAGGGAGAAAGTAAGAGAAATGATCCAAAGAAACAGAAGCAAAGAGACAATAAAGACGAAAGCAACAGGCAATGAGTTCGAAAACAGTAATGTAACAAAAAGGAGTAAGTGGATTCTTGGAAGATTATTGAAATGGGCCAACTACTAATGAGGTTAGCATGCTGCTGCTGCTGCTAAGTCGCTTCAGTCGTGTCCGACTCTGTGCGACCCTATAGACAGCAGCCCATCAGGCTCCCCCATCCCTGGGATTCTCTAGGCAGGAACACTGGAGCTGGCTGCCATTTCCTTCTCCAATGCATGAAAGTGAAAAGTGAATGTGAAGTCGCTCAGTCGTGTCCGACTCTTAGTGACCCCATTGACTGCAGCCTACCAGGCTCCTCTGTCCATGGGATTTTCCAGGCAAGAGTACTGGAGTGGGGTGCCATTTCCTCCTTCATACATGTAGTATTAGGAATCAAAATGTATACATAAAGGTGTGTGGAGATATGAAAATATAATAAACATAAACTTATTTTATAATATATAAATTTATACCAGTATATTAGAAAGTCTAAATGAAACAGACAAATTTTCTAAAAAAAATGTAATTTTCAAAAAAAATGGCTTAACTAGAAATAGAAAATCCTGAATAGTCCTATAACTGTTAAAGAAACTAAATTAGTAGTTAAAAGGCTTCATAAAAAAGAAATACTAGATGGAAAAAATGAAGTGTTTTCACCGTGTGCTTTCTTAAACATTAAAGGATAGATAACTCTAATCATACAGAGAATGGAGAAAGGAAACATTCCTTTAAAATTTTAATTAATTTTCTAAATCGTTTTAACTGAAGCGTTGTCAATTTACAGTGTTGTTAGTTTCAAGTATACAGGAAAATGATTCAGTTCTTTTTCATATTTTTTCTATTATAAGTTATTATAAGATATTGAGTATAGTTTCCTGCACTATGCAGTAAGTCCTCGTTGTTCATCTATTTTATATGTAGTCAGTTCAGTTCAGTCGCTCAGTCATGTCCGACTCTGACCTCATGGACTGCAGCACGCCAGGCCTCCCTGTCCATCACCAACTCCTGGAGTTTACCTAAACTCATCTTCACTGAGTTGGTGATGCATCCAACCATCTCATCTTCTGTTGTTCCCTTCTCCTCCTGCCCTCAATCTTTCCCAGCATCAGGGTCTTTTCAGCTCTTCACATCTGCTGGCCAAAGTATTGGAGCTTCAGCCTCAGCATCAGTCCTTCCAATGTATATTCAGGACTGATTTCCTTTAGGATGGACCAGTTGGATCTCCTTGCAGTGCAAGGGACTCTCAAGAGTCTTCTCCAACACCACAGTTCAAAAGCGTCAATTCTTCAGTGCTTAGCTTTCTTTATGGTCCAATTCTCACATCCATACATGACTACTGGAAAAACCATAGCCTTGACTAGACGGACCTTTGTTGGCAAAGTAATGTCTCTGCTTTTTAATATGCTGTCTAGGTTTGTCATAGCTTTTCTTCCAAGGAGCAAGCATCTTTTAATTTCATGGCTGCAGTCACCATCTGCAGTGATTTTGGAGCCCAAAAAATAGTCCATCACTGTTTCCATTGTTTCCCCATCTATTTGCCATGAAGTGATGGGACTGGATGCCATAATCTTAGTTTTCTGAATGGTGAATTTTAAACCAACTTTTTCACTCTCCTCTTTCACTTTCATTAAGAAGCTCTTTAGTTCTTCTTTGCTTTCTGCCACAAGGGTGGTGTCATCTGCATATCTGAGGTTATTGATATTTCTCCTGGCAATCTTGATTCCAGCTTGTGCTTCATCCAGTCCAGCATTTCTAATGATGTACTCTGCATATAATTTAAATAAGCAGGGTGACAATATACAGCCTTGATATACTTCCTTCCCAATTTGGAACCAGTCTGTTGTTCCACATCTGGGTCTAACTGCTGCTTCTTGACCTGCATACAGATTTCTCAGGAGGCAGGTAAGGTGGTCTCATATTCCCATGTCTTTCAGAATTTCCCACAGTTTGTTAGTTTGTTAGTCACAGGATAGATGGGTACATTTAATTTTAGAGGTGTGTCCAGAGCTTGAGGGGGCAGAGAGAAGGGAGGGATTTTCCCTTCTCTCCCATGTATGGGTGAGAGTATTGCAAGAAAAGCCTTCAAAAAAGGTAGACTGGGTATTGAAGGATGAATAAGAGTTTACCAGGTGGCTCAGTGAAGGCAAGAAGGGGGAAGAGGCTCTCACGGGGCTCGTCCCGGCTGTGTGCTGGAGACACCTGGGGGAGCCTTGGAGGAGAAGGTGGCTGAAGAAAGAGCTTACCTGTCTGCTTTTACTGTGTAACCTTCAGCTCTCTCCTTTAGTGCACACAGCGTATTCCACTCATGAGAAGTCGGCCTCTATCTGGGTCCATAGAACCAGTGAAGACAGGCCGCTCTGGAGTGGGGGTCAGGGAAGAGCCCACAGGTGCCTGTAGAAGCCCAGGCCCACACCGTGGAGCTCCTGGGTTCTCACCTCCAACCACCCCCCCAACGCTGCCTCTCACCTGGGCCCCTGCATTGACCTCTCTCCCTCTCCTGGCTGCCGGCCACAGTCAGTGACCAGCTCATCCAGGCCGCCCAGATTTAGCTCTGAACGTCCGTTGGCTGGATCTGGTGCATTTGTTCATTCCTTCATCATTAGTGAGCACACCCTTGATTTCTCCACGCCGCCTTTTCCCTTCAAGCCCTTTGCACTCATATCCTCTCCGCCTGGGACACTCTCCCCCTTAGATTTCCACGGCTCACGGCTTCCCTGTGCAGGCAGGTTCTAACCTCATCTTCTCAGAGAGACCCTCCCTGACTCCCCGCCTCATCTGTGCCCCCCTACTTCAGAACCTACTTCTTGACTCCTTTTGCTTCTCGCCCACCCCACCCTGACCCGGGTACTTTCTCACTTAGCCCCCATCTCCCATTCACCCGCTTGCAAACACGTGAGAGCCAGAGCCTGCTTCACTCACTGCTGGTGCATAGCGTGAGTGCTGGAAGACTCGAGACTGGGTGCTCACTAATGATGAAGGAATGAACAAATGCACCAGATCCAGCCAACGGGCTCCATCAGGGTAGCTAAGGGGGAGAAAGGGTATTGTTTCTCTCCAGACCCATCCTCTCCAGCCCTCCCAGCCTCCCAGGTGGGCTCAGGGAGCCCTGCTCAGAGGGCCAGATGCCCTGGACTTAACTCAGCAGACGTCTTGCACATCACGCTCTGAGTGTCTGGCCTGGACTGAGCTTGGGAGGTCTCAAAACTTTGTGGTTTGTTGACAGTCTTATGGTCTTGGGTCAGTGCAAATCCCACAGCCCTTTCCTTTCATTATCTAAAGTTTTAGGGGTGACGGCTACACCTCGGAGATACCAACATCCACAGAATTAACTTCAGAAGGGAGGAACAGAGTTAGGGGATGTTTTCCAGTGACTGATGCCCTGGTTTTAGAGACATCGGTCAGCCTCCTGGCAGGCCGAAGCGCGGCCCGCTGTGTGATCACCACACCAGCAGGTGGCGCTCGCACGTCTTTTAGAGATGGTCAGACGGACCCAGGTTGCTTTTGGTCACTGCTGTCCAGTCAAAGCTATGGTTTTTCCAGTAGTCATGTATGGATGTGAGAGTTGGACTATAAAGAAAGCTGAGCGTGGAAGAATTGACGCTTTTGAACTATGGGGTTGGAGAAGACTCTTGAGAGTCCCTTGGACTGCAAGGAGATCCAACCAGTTCATCCTAAAGGAAATCAGTCCTGAATATTCACTGGATGCTGAAGCTGAAACTCTAATACTCTGGCCACCTGATGTGAAGAACTGACTCATTGGAAAAGACCCTGATGCTGGGAAAGATTGAAGGCGGGAAGAGAAGGGGACGACAGAGGATGAGATGGTCGGATGGCATCACCAACTCGATGGACATGAGTTTGAATAAACTCCGGGATTTGGTGATGGACAGGGAGGCCTAGCGTGCTGCAGTCCATGGGGTTGCAAAGAGTCGGACACGACTGAACTGAGTGACTGAACTGAACCGAATTGACAGTGCTGGGCGGTCACCACGAATGTCACGTAGGGAAGGTGCTGTTGCCCGGAGACCTCGGGCTGTGCTCAGGTCCCCACCATCTCTGGGAGGAGCTGCTCCTTGACTTCTTGGACCTGGGATCAGGGGCCGTGGTGATGACTTGAGCCTCAGTGCCTTTCTAGCTCCCAGGAGAAGGTGTGTGATAAGCCAGTATGTCTTGACCTGTAGAGACAGACCCTGGAAGGTGTCAGCAGAGGCCTTCTCTTTTCCTGAAAGCAATAGCACCTTGCTACTGACTCTTGGCTTTGCAGGTGGCTCAGTGGTCAAGAATCCGCCTGTAATGCAGGAGATGCAGGTTGGATCCCCTGGGTCCGGAAGACCCCCTCGGAGAAGTGTTAGTTGCTCAGTCATGTCCACCTTTTCGCAACCTCATGGACTGTCCTGTCCATGGGATTTCCCAGGCAAGAATACTGGAGTGGGTTGCCATTTCCTTCTCCAGAAAAATCTTGCCAACCCAGGGATCGAACCTGGGTCTCCTGCATTGCAGGCAGATTCTTTACCACTTGAGCCAGCAGGGAAGCACTTGGAGAAGGAAATGGCCGTGTGCTCCAGCATTCTTGCCTGGGCACCTCCAAGGACAGAGAAGCGTGGTGGGTATAGTCCATGGCGTTCCCAAAGAGTCAGATACAACTGAAGCGATCAAGCTGGAACAGCAAGCTGGCTCTTGGACAATTTCTGTGTCCTGTTCCTGAATAAGTATGCCACCATTACCCCAACCCCCAAATTCTCATTGCTAGCGTCATCTGCAGTCGCCACGGCCACGGGCAACAGTGCACTAACCTGCCGAGGCGTTTGCCAGATTTCCTTGGATCTCACGTGTGGTCCCTCAGACCAGCAGCAGCAGCAGCCCTGGGAGCTGGTTGGAATGCAGAACCCAGACCCGCTGCGTCACCATGAGCATGTCAGCGCCTTCCCCAGCAGACTTGTGTGCACTGGAAAGCTTGAGGCCGGCCGGGGGCCCGCGGTCTGAGGGCGGTGAGCTAGGCTGGTGATGCCTGCAGCCTGGGGAAGTAACGGGCTGGTCAATACTGAGTGCGCTACGTGACCTTCCTCTAGGGGCCGGTCCTGCCGCGGGTCAGGTGTGTGTCCCGTGACCCTAAGGAGCTCATGGGCGGGTGGACAGGTGGGCGTCAAGCTCCACTGCTCCTGCCCTCTGGCCCCTGTTGCCCCCTGCTGCCATCTGACGCTGGGCGCCTGATAAATCCCAGGGGAATGAAGCATGAACTCGGATGGACAATCGCAGGGCCCCACGGAAAGGCCGTCGAGGGCTCTGAGCATGCGCACGGGGCCCTGGGCGCCCGTGGTCGCCCGAGAGCACTGGAGGGTCTGTGAAGCGGCTGTGTCCAGGGCTGGCTGCAGGGAGGTGGTACGTGAGTGCACAAAACAACAGGGCCACAGAGGGGTCGGCCTTGCTGCCAGAGAAGGGGCTCTCAGTGGGCAGTGTTCTCCCACCCTCAGGGACCCCGGGCTCCTCTGATGACACTGGGTGGTTAAACTCGGGGAGCATAGCTACTGCCCTAGAGGGTAGAGGTCAGATCTGTGGCTGCAAAACACGCTCCGACACGCCGGACGGCCGCCCAGCAGACGCCGCAGCTGGGAGCAGCGCTGTGTTGGAGGGACTGATCGGGGACGCAGAGGGATTCTGTCCACCCTGCCGGCGCTTGCCAGTCTTCTGGTAGATCCTCTCCACCACCTCCACTTTGCCCAGCACTGGGGCCTGCAACCTTATTCAGAGGGCCTGCAGTTCTGGTCCCAGGGGACTGCAGGGACAGGGCTCCTGGCCAGGCCGCGCCCGCATCCGTGAACTCCCTCTGTCCAGTGGCAGAAATCCACCATTGATTCGAATCCCTTTCCCCAGAGGCCAGGACGGCGGTGCCCGCCTCCTTGCCGTCCTTGGACAATTGCTTCTGATGGCTGGACCCGTCCCTCCCGAGGCTGAAGGCAGGCTCTGAGCTGCTGTGGTGAGGGAGCAAGGGTGGGGGTGGGCTCCTGTGAACAAACCCCGGGCCGATGGCTTTTCCATGGCAACAGCTCAGCGCTGGATCCCCTCCTGAGGCACACTGGGCACAGACAGCCTGCGTCTACCCAGACAGCAAGTTGGCCGAGAGTTTATTTTCAGTCCATTGGGGGAAAAGCAGTAATGTTGCTCAAGAGGAGCAAATCCTTGGGTTTGTGAAATGCTGGTGTTTTAGCTGCCCTTTCATTTGGGGTCCTTCTCCTAGGCTATCCCATCTTTCTCCCCCTCTTTTGCTATTGTTTGTATTAACATTTTATGCTTTGTTTTTCATATGGTTTTATCCTGATTAGGCTGTTTTCCATAATATCTTTCTTTAGTAGATTTCTCCAGAATATATATATTCTGTTATCTTAATTTGATTGCTGTAAGACTGCAAGGAGATCCAGCCAGTCCTTCCTAAAGGAAATCAGTCCTGAATATTCACTGGAAGGACTGATGCTGAAGCTGAAGCTGCAATGCTTTGTCCACCTGATGATGCGAAGAGCTGACTCATTTGAAAGGACCCTGATGCTGGGAAAGATTGAAGGCAGGAAGAGAAGGGGACGACAGAGGATGAGATGGTTGGATGGCATCACTGACTCAATGGACATGAGTTTGAGTAAACTCTGGGAGTTGGAAATGGACAGGGAGGCCTGGCATGCTGCAGTCCATGGGGTTGCAAAGAGTTGGACACGACTGAGCAATTGAACTGAAATGAACTGAAGCTCCATGAGATCAGAAGTTGTGTCTCTCCATCTATCCACTCACCCATCTACCTACCAACCTAAACATTCATTCACCTGATCATTTATCCAAGCATCATCCATCCATTCATGTATACATGCATCTATCTGTCCGCTCATTTATCTCAAACCCAACCCACCCATCTATTTATCAACCCATTCATTTGCTCATCCATCCATCAGCTCATTCATCCAACCAGCCAACCATTCATCCATCCATACATTCCATTGTTCCATCCATTCACTCTTTATCTCCCCATCCACCTACCTATTAGTCCATTCCTTTTGTCACCCAATCATCAGTTCATTCATCCAACCAGCCAAATGTCCAGCCAGCTATTCATCCATCCATCCATCCACTCATTTATCTCCCAACTCACCCATCTCCAAAATCACTGCAGATGGTGACTGCAGTCATGAAATTAAAAGTCGCTTGCTCCCTGGAAGAAACGCTATCACAAACCTGGAGAGCATATTAAAAAGGAGGGACATCACTTTGCCAACAAAGGTCTGTCTAGTTAAAGCTATGGTTTTTCCAGGAGTCATGTATGGATGTGAGAGTTGGACCATAAAGAAAGCTGAACACTGAAGAATTGATGCCTTTGAACTGTGGTGCTGGAGAAGACTCTTGAGAGTCGCTTGGAGACCAAACTTTTGAGTTTGAGTCCCAAAGGAGATCAAACTAGTCCATCCTAAAGGAAATCAACCCTGAACATTCAATGGAAAGGCAGATGCTGAAGCTGAAGCTCCAACATGTTGGCCACCTGATGTGAAGAGCTGACTCATTAGAAAAGACCCTGATTCTGGGAAAGATTGAGGGCAGGAGGAGAAGGGGGTGACTGAGGATGAGCTGGTTGGATGGCATCAGTGACTCAATGGACTTGAGTTTGAGCAAACTCTGAGAGATAGTGAAGGACAGGGAAGCCTGGCATGCTGCAGTCCATGGGATTGCAAAGAATTGGACTCCACTTAGCAAATGAACAACAACAAAGTGTGGTCTGGACTTAGAACTCATTCCTAATGAAGAAGTAAAAGTGGAAGTGATGAGATGAGGTCGTTCAAGGCACTGAGGCTGTCTGTGTCTTTTTTTGAGGAGCCACCTGCTTTGGGGAAGACTATCTGCCATTTTGTAAGGATGCTCAAGCAGCCTAGAGAGAGATCCACAAGAAAAGGAACTGAGTCCTCCAGCCAACAGCCATGTGGAAGCGGATCCTCCAGCCCCATCAAGCCCCAGGGCAACTGCGGTCTCCTGAGCCAGAACCACCCAGCTAAGTAGCTCCTGATTCTTGACCTACAGAAACTTCAAATGAAGCTTCTGTTAATTTAACAAAATTGAAATCCTATCACTCATCCTCTCTGACCACAATGTTATGAGATTAGAAGTCAGTTACAGGAGACAACACATATTTGTTGTTTCATCCCCTCAGTTTGGGGGTAAATTGTGGTACATGGCACTCCACTCCAATACTCTTGCTTGGAAAATCCCATGGACGGAGGAGCCTGGTAGGCTGCAGTCCATGGGGTCTCGAAGAGTTGGACACGACTGAGCAACTTCACTTTCACTTTTCACTTTCATGCATTGGAGAAGGAAATGGCAACCCACTCCAGTGTTCTTGCCTGGAGAATCCCAGGGACAGGGGAGCCTGGTGGGCTGCTGTCTATGGGGTCGCACAGAGTCGGACACGACTGACGTGACTTAGCAGTAGCAGTGTGGTACATCAGTGGATGAACAGTACAGAAGCTCTGTGCCCTCGTACAAGTGAATTAAAACTCTGGTGTCTCTGCTTCCTCACCCACATAACTAGGGTGATAATAATGGTGTCTCTGTCATAGATGATCAATAAGAGTTTTGTGAGTTAGTCCACACAAAGTACTTAGAACAGCACCTTGCATGCAGTAATCGCTCAATCAGTGGTCCTTAGTTGTAAGTATCATTAGTAACCATTGCATGAATTTTGGGCAAAGATGGAAGAGAGGGGAACAAATAGAGTTCTTGCTGGATGAATGGAAAGTGGGAATCGACACTTATCCTAACCAGTTGGTGAGCCCCGCTAGCACAAGGGTGAGGATGTCTGTGGGCTGGTGAGTGAATGAAGACCATCACAGTGGAGGACCAGGATTGGGCTGAGCCTGCCCTGTTTGTCTCAGGACATTCTCCTGGCCACCGTTTGCACCGACTCAGAGATCAGGCTCTCTCACCTAATAGGCTTGGTTGAAAGAACCTTGTCTAATATTGACCTTAAAAAGCTTTGCCAAACATCCTCCTTACTCATAGTTTTGAAGCAGCTGAGTATCTGTGAGCACCAGTTCCCTGAGAAGCCCTGAGTCAGCAGAAGAGCCAGTTACCATGATAAGAACTTTGATTAAACTTCTTTTTTGACTCTAGCTAGATATTTGTATATAAATGAATGGTCTACAGTGAATCACGTTTTCCCCCACCCCCACCTCCAAAATGAAAGCTAGATGCGTAGATTCTATTCAGCCTCTCAACTGGTTTCCCCTACTAACTGGGAGTGTATATAAATAACAGAACATTCTTACTTGCTCTTTACTCATTCCCACCCACCCGGCCCCCCGCTTTTGTAGGGAAAAAAGTATGTGAAGATAGAACTAAGCGCGGGCGGCTGCGAGAGCTGGCGCACTAAGCGCGGCCGAGAGGAGCTACCCCAGGTCCGAGGTCAGGGGCAGCGGCCTAGAGTGCCAAGCTGCGACGGCGCAGGAACGGCCGAGAGGAGCTATCCCGCGTCTGAGGTCAGGGGCGGCCGGGAGGAGACACCCCTCGTCCGAGGTCAGGGGCGGCGGCTAGGAGGAGCTACCCCGCGTCCGAGGTCAGGGGTGGCCGGGAGGAGACACCCCGCGTCCAAAGTCAGGGGTGGCGGCCGGGAGCAGCTATCCTGCGTCCAAGGTCAGAGGCGGCCGGGAGAAGCCACCTCGCACCCGAGGCCGAGGGCAGTGACCCTGAGGAGCCACCCCGAGCCCAAGGCCGAGGGCGGCAGCTGGGAGGAGACACCTCATGCCCGAGGCCAGGGCTGGTGGCCGGGAGGAACATCCCGAGGAGAGGTGGCTGTGCAGGCGCAGGAGGGCCTAGAGGAGCTATCCCACGTTGAAGGTCAGGAACTTTGGTGGTGAGGAGATACCCCTCGTCCAAAGTAAGGAGCAGTGGCTGTGCTTTGCTGGAGCAGCCATGAAGAGATACCCCACGCCCAAGGTAAGAGAAACCCAAGTAAGATGGTAGGTGTTGCAAGACAGCATCAGAGGGCAAACACACTGAAACCATACTCACAGAAAACTAGTCATTCTAATCACACTAGGACCACAGCCTTGTCTAACTCAATGAAACCAAGCCATGCCTGTAGGGCAACCCAAGACGGGCGGGTCATGGTGGAGAGGTCTGACAGAGTGTGGTCCACTGGAGAAGGGAATGGCAAGCCACTTCAGTATTCTTGCCTTGAGAACCCCATGAACAGTATGAAAAGGCAAAATGATAGGATACCAAAAGAGGAACTTCCCAGGTCATTAGGTGCCCAATATGCTACTGGAGATAGTGGAGAAATAATGCCAGAAAGAATGAAGGGATGGAGCCAAAGAAAACACAATACCCGGTTGTGGATGTGACTGGTGATAGAAGCACGATCCGATGCTGTAAAGAGCAATATTGCACAGGAACCTGGAATGTCAGGTCCATGAATCAAGGCAAATTGGAAGTGGTCAAACAAGAGATGGCAAGGGTGAACGTCGACATTCTAGGAATCAGTGAACTAAAATGGACTGGAATGGGCGAATTTAACTCAGGTGACCATTATATCTACTACTGTGGGCAGGAATCCCTCAGAAGAAATGGAGTAGCCATCATGGTCAACAAGAGAGTCTGAAATGCAGTACTTGGATGCAATCTCAAAAACGACAGAATGATCTCTGTTCGTCTCCAAGGCAAACCATTCAATATCACAGTTATCCAAGTCTATGCCCCAACCAGTAACACTGAAGAAGCTGAAGTTCAACGGTTTTATGAAGACCTATAAGACCTTTTAGAACTAACACCCCAAAAAGATGTCCTTTTCATTATAGGGGACTGGAATGCAAAAGTAGGAAGTCAAGAAACACCTGGAGTAACAGGCAAATTTGGCCTTGGAATGCAGAATGAAGCAGGGCCAAGACTAATAGAGTGTTGCCAAGAAAATGCACTGGTCATAGCAAACACCCTCTTCCAACACCACAAGAGAAGACTCTACACATGGACATCACCAGATGGTCAACACCGAAATCAGATTGATTATATTCTATGCAGCCAAAGATGGAGAAGCTCTATACAGTCAACAAAAACAAGACCAGGAGCTGACTGTGGCTCAGATCATGAACTTATTGCCAAATTCAGACTTAAATTGAAGAAAGTAGGGAAAACCGCTAGACCACTGAGGTATGACCTCAATCAAATCCCTTATGATTATACAGTGGAAGTGAGAAATAGATTTAAGGGCCTAGCTCTGATAGATAGAGTGCCTGATGAACTATGGAATGAAGTTCATGACATTGTACAGGAGACAAGGATCAAGACCATCCCCATGGAAAAGAAATGCAAAAAAGCAAAATGGCTGTCTGGGGAGGCCTTACAAATAGCTGTGAAAGAAGAGAAGTGAAAAGCAAAGGAGAAAAGGAAAGATATAAGCATCTGAATGCAGAGTTCCAAAGAATAGCAAGAATAGATAAGAAAGCCTTCTTCAGCGATCAATGCAAAGAAATAGAGGAAAACAACAGAATGGGAAAGACTAGAGATCTCTTCAAGAAAATTAGAGATACCAAGGGAACATTTCATGCAAAGATGGGCTTGATAAAGGACAGAAATGGTCTGGACCTAACAGAAGCAGAAGATATTAAGAAGAGGTGGCAAGAATACATGGAAGAACTGTACAAAAAAGATCTTCATGACCCAGATAATCATGATGATGTGATCATTAATCTAGAGCTAGACATCTTGGAAAGTGAAGTCAAGTGGGCCTTAGAAAGCATCACTACAAACAAAGCTAGTGGAGGTGATGGAATTCCAGTGGAGCTACTTCAAATCCTGAAAGATGATGCTGTGAAAGTGCTGCACTCAATATGCCAGCACATTTGGAAAACTCAGCAGTGGCCACAGGACTGGAAAAGGTCAGTTTTCATTCCAATCCCAAAGAAAGGCAATGCCAAAGAATGCTCAAACTACCGCACAATTGCACTCATCTCACACGCTAGTAAAGTAATGCTCAAAATTCTCCAAGCCAGGCTTCAGCAATACGTGAACTGTGAACTCCCCGATGTTCAAGCTGGTTTTAGAAAAGGCAGAGGAACCAGAGATCAAATTGCCAACATCCACTGGATCATGGAAAAAACAAGAGAGTTCCAGAAAAACATCTATTTCTGCTTGATTGACTATGCCAAAGCCTTTGCCTGTGTGGATCACAATAAACTGGAAAATTCTGAAAGAGATGGGAACACCAGACCACCTGACCTGCCTCTTGAGAAACCTGTATGCAGGTCAGGAAGCAACAGTTAGAACTGGACATGGAACAACAGACTGGTTCCAAATAGGAAAAGGAGTACGTCAAGGCTGTATATTGTCACCCTGCTTATTTAACTTATATGCAGAGTACATCATGAGAAACGCTGGACTGGAAGAAACACCAGCTGGTGCCGGGAACCAGCTTGAGGAACTCCTCACATGGCAAAGGTCATGAGGAAGGAGGCTTGGCATACGCAAAGGCGTGATCAAGCCTCAGGAGACCCCCTGTTCCCGAGCATCTACCCCAAAACCAGAGTCTGTTTTATGCTCTCACCTACGCCTCTGATTTTACGGGGGGCTCTCCCCCATAACCATTTCAGAGAAGGAGTAAACGTGCAGCTCCAAGGCAATAAAAATTCCTGGGCATGACAAGAGTGTTTCAGCTTACAGACTCCTCTGACGGTTATCTAACCCACTTGTATAGGTTCGTCCGGCCACATGTGATTGTTTACAGCCTCCCAATCTGAGAGGCACGAGATGTTTTAGACTTACTAAAGGCAAATTCTTTTGGGGAGTTAGAAATTATCAGTATTGTGGGTTCGTTAGGAATTATATTGGTAAAGGGTTTTTCATTTGTTGTGTCAATAATTGCTGCTAATTCCCTGCTTTGGGTGGGACAAGGATGTCTCAGGTCAAACCTCTCTGCTGCAACCATAAACAGCACAGAGAGTTTTGGAGTATTTTGAGAGTCTTAATTAGCATAGGGCTTTTCTTATCATTGAGTCAATGATTGCCGCCAGGCCTCCATATCCTTAGGCACCTGGGAATATATTAATCAATGTATTTGGAATATAGAAAAGGAAATATAGTAGTTTTTGATGTTAGCAATACTAGACTTTTTGAGTTAATGGATTTTCTCTTTTGTAATAGATCACTGTGCTTTATTATAAATCACTGTGTCTTTGTTATGTAAAAATGTAACTTTATCACTATCTTAAGACTAAATAGATCTTAAGGGGAGCATTGATGAAAGGATTTTCATTTGTTGGGCTGATGTTTGCTGCTAAATCTCCATATTCCCTGCCCATATAATGAATATAACTAACATATAGGAGAAATAAGTATTAACCTTTAAACATATAGGAGAAATAAGTATTAACCTTTAAGATTAATCCTGTTAACCTTGGGTTAAATAAATTCCTTTCTTGATTGTAACTCACTACACCCTCACCCTATAGGAATGCAACTTTATCTGGAGGGTGGTGCCTGGTTTAAGAAAAAACACCCTTGGAAGAAATAAGGTTTTTGGTTATCAGAAAGAAAGGATCATAGAATGTCAGCAGGTCTCACTCATGGCCAGAAGATGATAAGATCTTTTTTCGTTATACATTTATGTGAAGCACCTGATTTTGATAAAGGTCAGGACTGCTGACCCCCGCGTGACTCCGTATTCATCCCTATGTGTAACAAAAGGTATATAAGCAAACCCCAAAATAAAGAAATCAGATCAGTTTCCGGAAAGACTGATTTCCCTCATGTCGTCCTTTTCTGCTCCCAGTTTTTCTGGCTGAATTCCGATCTGGAGCGTGGGTGCCCTCCAAGTCTACTTATTTGCCCCGGTTTTCAAGCCCACGTGAGAAGGAGCCCAAGGAGGGGCACCTTCCGATATTCAAGTGGCGCCGGCGGCCCAACGTAGATGGTGCAAATTCCTTGTCTTGGAATTTTATTGGTATCCCACGTAAACCAAGTTATTCAGCCCCCTTTTCTCTCCTACTATTTTCTGGCCGAATTCCCATCTGGTACATGGGTACCCACCAAGCCTATTAATTTTCCCTGGGCTTCTAAGATCAGACCAGGGGGGCCTCAGTGCCTCCTCTCCTTCAGGAGAACGGGAAGATGCCTGCGGCCTATGTAGGTGGTGATTGGTATCCCACGTGAACCAAGTTATTTGGCCTCTTTTTCTCTGCCAATCTCCTAATTCCTCTCTATCTGTAATTAAATAAGTTATTTCCAAAGACACTGACGCCGTCCCCACCTTTGAATTCCCTGGATCCACCGGGGCTGGACCCCCGCAAGCTGGAATCAAGATTGCCAGGAGAAATATCAATAACCTCAGATATGCAGATGACACCACCCTTATGGCAGAAAGTGAGGAGGAACTCAAAAGCCTCTTGATGAAAGTGAAAGAGGAGAGCGAAAAAGTTGGCTTAAAGCTCAACATTCAGAAAACGAAGATCATGGCATCTGGTCCCATCACTTCATGGGAAATAGATGGGGAAACAGTGAAAACAGTGTCAGACTTTACTTTTTGGGGCTCCAAAATCACTGCAGATGGTGACTGCAGCCATGAAATTAAAAGATGCTTACTCCTTGGAAGAAAAGTTATGACCAACCTAGATAATATATTCAAAAGCAGAGACATTACTTTGCCGACTAAGGTCCATCTAGTCAAGGCTATGGTTTTTCCTGTGGTCATGTATGGATGTGAGAGTTGGACTGTGAAGAAGGCTGAGCGCCGAAGAATTGATGCTTTTGAACTGTGGTGTTGGAGAAGACTCTTGAGAGTCCCTTGGACTGCAAGGAGATCCAACCAGTCCATTCTGAAGGAGATCAACCCTGGGATTTCTTTGGAAGGAATGATGCTAAAGCTGAAACTCCAATACTTTGGCCACCTCATGAGAAGAGTTGACTCATTGGAAAAGACTCTGATGCTGGGAGGGATTGGGGGCAGGAGGAGAAGGGGACGACAGAGGATGAGATGGCTGGATGGCATCACGGACTCGATGGACATGCGTCTGAGTGAGCTCCGGGAGATGATGATGAACAGGGAGGCCTGGCGTGCTGTGATTGATGGGGTTGCAAAGATTCGGACACGACTGAGCGACTGAACTGAACTGAACTGAAGATAGAACTCGGTGCAGAAATTCCTGAGGAAGCAAGCCCTCTGGGGATGGATCAGAGAGAAACATTTGCCCAAGAATGATGTGCACGAAGGTAGCAAAACTCTGCTCATCACCTTGGTCCAATCAGCCAGGGCCCTGGAGAGCAACTGATGACGTGGATTTCCACGGGGCGCCTGCAGGAAGGGGAACTCAGCGTGCGTGCCGATGCTGTCACTGCCAGTCTCATTTGACTGCTGCCAAGGGCCTGCCCCTTCTGGTCCTTTAACGGGGATGACTCTCTGACTTGCACCTCCCGTGACCCCCTAGCATGTTTCAGCTCCTTCCCCACAACACCAGAGTTCTCAGACCTCAGGCATCTCCAAGGATGCTCACTGTCTGAGCCACAGAGCAGCTCACCAGCCAACTCGGGGCACCATGGGGCTGCTGTTGTCATTGATGATGGCTCATTGTATAAGTCAGTTTGGTGGGGGCCAGTTGGTGCCCAGATAACGTGGCCAAGCAGTATTCTGGGTGTGTCTGTGAAGGTGTTTCTGGATAAGGTTCATACTTGAATGGTTGAACTAGGTATAACAGAGTGCCCTTCATGATGTGGGGAGCTCATGCAATCTATTAAAGGTCTGAACAGAACCAAAGGGTGGAGAAGGAGATCCTGTCAGACTGAAACCAACATAGGAACTCTCCTATGATTAGTGATTGTCTTCCTGCTGGGTCACTGGTCCTCTCTCCTCGGGTCTGGACTTTGACTGGAACTACACTCTTGGCTCTCCTGGGTGTCCAGCTTGCCAACTGTAGATCCCAGGACTTTTCAGCCTCCATAGCTGTGTGAGCCAATCCCTTATAGTAAGTCTCTTTAGCTACTATCTGTTTCTGTGTATCTATCTGTGTGCTATTATCTGTCTATCTATCTACCTGTGTATCATAAAGAAGGCCCAGCCCCGAAGAATTGATGCTTTCGAATTACTGTGCTGGAGAAAACTCTTGAGAGTCCCTTGGACAGGAAGGAGATCAAACCAGTCAATCTTAAAGGAAATCAACCCTGACTATTCACTGGAAGGAGTGCTGCTGAAGCTGAAGCTCCAATACTTTGGCCACGTGATGCAAAGAGCCGACTCATTGAAAAAGACCCTGATGCTGGGAAAGACTGAAGGCAGAAGGAGAAGAGGACGGTAGAGGATAAGATGGTTAGATAGCATGACCAACTCAATGGACATGAATCAAAGGAACCTCCGGGAGACAGTGGAGGACAGAGGAGCCTGGCGTGCTGCAGTCCATGGGGTAGCGCAGAGCTGGACATGACTGAGCGACTGAACTGACTGATTCTATTGGTTCTGCTTCTCTGGAGGGCCCAGACTAATAACACAGGCTACACAGAACACTGCAGCCAGCACCTCCATCACCCTTCAGGGAGCTTCTTTAACTCACACCTCTGGAGCCTCAGAGCTCGCTAAAAAGTCCCTTCTCCAGAGCAGGCAGCATTTGCTGTTTCCATCAGATCTTGTGTTTCTGCAAAACTTCCCACCAAGAGCACTCAACTGAGGATCTTGTCGGCTGTGCAGGGAGCTGTGACCCTAGAGCTGACCACAGGATTTCCACGTGACCTCAAGGAATCTGTCTGATGCCCGTCAAGGCCTAAATAGCTTAGTCCCATGGTCAGATCAGAAATAAGAACGCCAAGGCTGAGCTTTCCTCTTGTCTCGCTAAGTCTCCAGGGGTTGAGAGTTTTCAGTCCTTGCCTTTCCTGGCAATTTTCATTTGATGCAACGACTTGAAATTCTCAAACGAGGGGAGGAAATTCCCCAGATGTCGACAGGTATAATGTGATCTGAGTGGAGGATGATCCAGAAATAGCCAGATAGTAATTTGGTTAACTTTCCAAGTGGCTCAGTGGTAAAGAATCCGCCTGCCAATGCAGGAGACGCAAGAGACAAGAGTTTGATCCCTGGGTCTGGAAGATCCCCTGGAGGAGGGGCACGAACATCTCCATTGTTCGTGCCTGGAGAATATCATGGACAGAGGAGCCTGGTGGGCTACAGTCTATGGGGTCTCAAAGAGACAGACACGACTTAGTGATTGAGCACAATTTGATAACCGTCCACGTTTCTCTGATTGAATTCTTCTCTTCACCTTCTACGGATAGTTCCTATGTTGGTTTCAGTCTGAGAGGAGAGTGACAGGTACTCATTGGTGAATTATCAGTGAACAGCACAGGATTCTGCACTATTCTGAGCAGAATAGAAACCTGTAATTTGATCAGGAGCTTCTGACAGATGCATGCCTAAGCCTGCTGTCTACACCCTGATCCGTCCACCAAGGGCTTGCTTCCTCAGGAATGTCTGCACTCCGCTGGATTCTTCACAACCTTTTGTGATGTTAAAAGGAAAACCAGGAGCAATGTTTTCTCATTTTTTTGGTTCAACTTTCTCTTTGTGAATGTATATGTGGCTGGTAAATTATGCTAGTGACCAAAAAAAAAAAAAAAAAAAGAGAGAAGGTAAAGATGGTGTTTTCTGGGAAGTCAAGGCTCCGGGCAGACACCCTGGGCAACTGAGACCAGCGTCCGTGGAGCTCCTGTGTGATCGGAGGTCAGGGCATGCCCTGCGGGTCTCAGATGGCTGTTGAAGGGCACAGGTACCTGCTGTTCTATTTCTTTATTTAGGGGAAAGAGGTCTGGTGTGCCCACATGTCGGGGGGCTGGCTGGGGCCTGGTGCTTTTCTATTTTGTTGGTTTCTTTATTCCACAAATAGTGTGTGTTTAGATGGTCTCCGAGGAGATAGCAGAATGTGAGGGATTATTTGGAGGAATGGTGTGTTCGTTTCCCACGTCTGTCATCACAAATCACCATAAACTGGATGGCTTAAAGCAACATAAATTGATTCTTTTGTAGATCCAGAGGCCAGAAGTCTGAAATCAAGGTGTCAGCAGGGCTGAACTCCCTCTGAAGGCTCTAGGGGAAGATCCTTCCTGCCTCTTCCATCCTCAGGAGCCTCCATGGGCCCCTTGGCTTGTGGCTGCCTCACTCCCATCTCTGTCTCCATCTTCACGCGGCCTTTTTCTCTGGGTCTGTGTTCTCTTCTCCTGTGTCTCATAAGGACACTCGTAGGATTTAGAGACCACCTGGGCAATCCAAGATGACCTCATCTTGAAATTCTTAGCTTTCTTACATCTTTGGAGACGTTTTTTCTAATAAGGTCACATCCAGAGGTACTGGGGCTTAGGGCATATAAGCATCTTTCGGGGGCGGGGTCACCATTCAGCCACACTTGGCGCCTCAAGCAGAAACCGTAGTGGTCCTCTGTTAACTCGAGGATGGCTCCATCTATCTCTGCAGCTTGCTGGGAAGGGACTGCAACCCCAGCGGCTTTCAGGAGCTCTGAGCAGTGGGAGCAAAGGCTGGGATGCTTCTGGAAGCGGCCCTTGGGGATGGTCAAGCCAGACAGCCCACACCCAGGCTTGCCTTTCCAAGTAGATCCTGCTTGCTCCCACCCACTGCCTCTCATCTCTGGGAAGCCTCCCTGGAAACGTGTGTCCTCCGAATCATACGGCCATCCTTTTCCCATTATCATTTCTTCAGCTGCGTGTTCCCAGGGGGAGGAAATCAGCTACAAGCCATGCCGCCCCCCCTCCCCAGTCCGCATACAAGCGCGAAGCAGCAGGAAGAAAAGCTGTATTTGCCCCAAACAATGGAGTCAGTGTCGCAAAGGTGGCTTCCCCGGCGGCAGACACGGCTGCAGAGGCCAGCCAGTGCCGCGTGGCCGTTGAGAGGCCCCCATTCCTGGAGGGATGTTTCACGGCTCTGGCTTTTTTAAAAACAGCATTTACAGAGAGCAGCTTTGAATAAATCCTTCCTTCCTCAGGCTTCCCCGAAAGGATCATCCTTTTCCTCCCATCACCTCCCCCCACTCCTTCGCTCAGCCTATTGGCTTTTCTGCCGTTTCACGAGCACATTGCAGATAATACTTCTTAGCTGCAGAACCTTGGACGCACGGTCCCTGCAAGGGTGGGGATGGCCTGTTTGCCCGGCTCAGCATGTTTGCTCATTTGCAGGAAGAGGGAAGGCAGGCTCAGAGCCTGGCGGGGTCAGAGGAAGAAGGCAGGGAGGCAGCCAAGGGCAGGGAAGGAGCAGTCAGAGCTCTGCTGGGGGTTGAGAGCGGCCGGGCTTGGGGAAGGCTGCTCAGCATAGTTGGCGGCTGGTCTGGACCTGGGGCAGTGCTCTTTGCTGATGTGCTGCGGGGGAAGGAGCCATTGCCTGGGTGGGCAAACGGTGTGGGGCGGGCAGGGGGAGCGGGTAGGCAGAACCAGATCCCGAGGCGCAGCTCCCCGAGGGCCTGAGATGGCCAGTGACCACGTCTATGGGAGGCTGACCTGCACAGATGGGAGGTGTTCCCCATTGAAGCTTCTCCCACAGTGAACCAGCTGGTCTCCAGTCTTAATAAGAAGTTAAGACCCTCCCTCTTATGGTTGTCTTGGTTTGCCGGGGCTGCCGTAAGAGAGTCCTTCAGACTGGGGGCTTCAGCAGTGGAGAGCTGTGTCTCACAGGTCTGGAGTCGGACAGCGAGGTGACCTCTGCTGGGTTTCCTCTGAGGGTGGTGATGCCGGGTCTGTTCCAGGCCCTGGTCCCGGCTTCTGGGGGCTTGTTGCAATCACTGGTGATCCATGGCTCCGAGATGCACCACTCCAGTCTCTGCCCTCTTCTCCCCGTGCCGTTCTTCCTGAGCCCACGTCTGTGCCCAAAGGTACCTTCTTATAGGGACAGCGGCCTCAGGGTCAGCCGTCCTTTAGGGTCAGGGTCCACCCGATTCCAGCATGGCCTCATCCTAACTGATTACATCCACGATGACCTTGTTTCCAAACAAGCATGCATCCTTAGGTTCTGGGGGCCAGGATGTCACCATCTGAATTTTGGGGGGATATAGTTTAACAGTAATAATTGTAAAGCATTGTTTTGGCATAAGCAGCTTAAGAGGCCTTAGACTGACATTTGAAACCATTACTGTAACCCACAGATTAGGAATATTTACTATTGTAAATATAATATTTACTATTTAGTATTGTAAATATTTACTATTGTGTTTTCTTTTGCTGCAGAAGGTCAGGCAAAATCACATGGTTCAAAGCTGTGTGTGTGTGTGTGTGTGTGTGTGTGCGTGCATGCATGCATGCTCAGTCACGTCCAACTCTTTTGCGACCTCATGGCGTGTAGCCTGCCATGGTCCTCTGTCCATAGAATTGTCCAGGCAAGAATACTGGAGTGGGTTGCCATTTCTTTCTCCAGGGGATCTTCCGACTCAGGGAACAGACCCGGGTCTCCTACCTCGCAGGTGGATTCTTTACCCCTGAGCCACCTGCAAAGTCGATGAGCACTCAGAGCAGCAGAGAGAAAAGTGGATTATTCAGAGGAGAGTGTTAGGACAATTAGCTGGTCATTTGGAGCAAAATGCAAGCTGGCTTTCCAGCGGAGTCCAGCCGGATCCAAGATCTCAGTCTAAAAGTGAAACTGTTAAAAGGACTGTAAGAAAGCAGGGTTGTTTCATGTTAATAACAAAAGAACAGGGAAAGCCTATTCTTCTGTTATGCTTCCCTGGTGGCTCAGTGGTAAAGAACCTGCCTTCCGGTGCAGGAGACACGGGTTTGATCCCTGGTCAGGGAAGATCCCCTGGAGGAGGAAATGGCAACCCACTCCAGTATTCTTGCCTGGAGAATCCCATGGACAGAGGAGCCCGGCGGGCTCTAGTCCTTGAGGTCCCAAAGATTCAGACATGACTGAGCAACGAAACAACAACAACAATTCTTATGTTACTAAACCCTAAACACACCTATGACATGAAACTGAAATCTCAGAAAGAAAAACACGGATAAGCGTTACTACATAAAATATAAATATTATAAAAATGTTCAGGCTGAAAAAAAATAAAGGTACCGTTAGCAAAGAAAGTCACGAGGCGAAGGGCAGATTGAGAAAAATGCGTATGTGCACAACACATAACTGCAAAGGGCTAAAGTTCTTTATACGAAACAAGCCTTTCCAAGCCAATAAGAAAAAGCTAAAAAATGCATTTGGAGAACTGGGCAGAGGGCAGAAAAATCAGCAGCAGTAAATATATTAAGACATGCTCAACACCCCTCTAAGAAACACAGATGACACTTGGTTTCCACCTATCCTGCTGGTAAAGATCAGTGAGTTCTTATATCCGGCGAGGGTGAAGGCACCTTTCCAAAGGCACCCGCCCCTCTGGAGGAAGGTTTGTAGTCAACACAACCTCCAGGGGGCAATTTGGTGGCATCTTTAAAAGCAAAATACATGTACCCTCTTTTCTCCCATCAATCTCACTTCTAATAATCTATTTTATGGAAGTCAAAGAGTTTCCTAGCAGTGCTTTTCGTAACAGAAAAAATGCCGGATGCTCCCTAAATATTCATCAACAGAGGACTAGCTCTATAAACAATCGCACATCCGTAAAACGGACTCTTATTTTGTCGTTTAAAAGAACACGTGAATGCATACATAGATTACACTTTGAAAAAGCAACTAACCAGGGGCAAAACCCGTAGGCTTCCATCTGTGTAACAAGGTATAAATATGTATTAGCGCACATGGACGTGTGCTTGGATAAGTATGGAACATTTCTGGAAGGCGCACAAGTGGCTGAGTATGCCTGGCTCTTGGCAGAGGCAACAAAAAGGAGAGGGGGGATTGTCCTGTTCATCTTATATTCTTTGATGCTATTGGAACTTCTTACCACGTGCCACTATGACTTGTAATGTAAAAAGATTGAAATTAAAATGAAAAAAAAAAATGAGGACTGAGACACTGATTCTTCCCTGACAATAAAATGATTTTGCTCTGGGCAGCTCTTACGTGCCCACAGCTGGGGACACTGACAGGCAACATCTAATTGCTTTAGATGGAAGCAAAGAAAGAAAGAGATTCATCAGCTTAATCAAACTGGCAGTGTAGGAGGGGGATTAGGGTGTCTGTGGTCTGGCAGGGCAAGAGTTCCTGTGATTTAACAAACAGGCCCTGAATCAGGCGTTTCGACCTCCGCACACCCTCCCCGTCTCAAGTTAGATGCTCCCGGGACCCAAGGGGCTTCCCTGATGGCTCATTGGTAAAGAATCCGCCTGCCAAGGCAGGAGACACGGGAGACTCGGGTTCGATCCCTGGGTGGGGAAGGTCCCCTGGGGGAGGACATGGCAACCTGCTCCAGAATTCCCTCCTGGGAAATCCCACGGACAGAGGAGTCTGGAGGGCTACAGTCCCTGAGGTCGCCAAGGGTCAGACATGACTGAGAGACAGCACACGTGGGGAAACAGGATTAGACAGGAGCCTCCGTCTTGGGTCTCAGGCCCCCGACTCCTGGGCACCCAGATGCTGGGACACAGCTGCTGTGGGGAGCGGGGGGTGAGTGTGGAAATGAATGGGGTGGGGGAGCAGTGGCCGAACCCCGGCAGAACCCAGAGCACACGTCCTTCTGAGAGGCCGGCAAAGCCATGCTCCTGAGAACACTCGGCTGGCCGAAAGAGGAGAAGGAGACCCCAGCAGGCTGGTCCCCTAGTCCATGCTGTTTTCTTCCAGGAAGTACTTAACACCGCCAGAGGGCAGGCTACCTTCTAGGACATGGCGGGGAGAAGGGTGGTGTGTGGGGCAGAGGGCATTGTCCAGGCCCTTGGAAGTGCTTCAGGGGCTGGCTTGCGTGAGAACGGTGTGCATGCTCCTGGGGACAGGCTGGGGTGGGGCCCTGGAAGGCTCACACCCAGCTAGGGTACCAGCTGCTGCCTCCTCCCCATGGGATCATGCCCTACGGGGTGGATATTCCAGGGTGACCGAGGTTTTCCCCTGTAGGCGGCGATGGAAATGAACAAACGCTTTTCGGTTGAAGCCACAAATCATTGGCCAGTGTGGCCAACACTGCCCTTTGTTTTTAAGCAAGACGAAGCCGGGCATCATCCCAGCGTGTTCTCGTGTCTCTGGGGCCGTCCAACGGAAACCTCAACTCCTGAACGGCTCTTCAGTGCAGACCTGACCTCGGGAGACTGGAAGCCGGAGGAACGTGGGCTTCTTTCCCAAATAGCTCCCTATGGCCGCACGCTGGGCTCTTTTTCTTTGATGAGTGGATCCGGGCTTCCCTCACTCACTGCTTTCCATCAACCGTCTGTTTTGCAAACCTGTGTCCTGCCTTTATTTACTGCTTCTGTTTCTGGTCTGGGAACCCAGTCAACCCGCCTTCTTAGGATTTCTGATTAGAAAAAAGAAACAGGCTCTTGTGTATCTTCATGTCAGCCTTAGTGCCTGTGCTAAAATGCGTGCCTGCATGATCAGTTATTTCTGACTCTGTTGGACCCCCACTGTAGCCCACCAGGCTCCAGGCAGGAATGCTGTAGTGGGTTGCCATTTCCTACTCCCGGGGATCTTCCTGACCTAGAGATCAAACCCGCGTCTCCTGCGTCTCCCGCGTTGGCAGGTGGATTCTTTACCACTGCACCCTGCCATGGGAAGCCCTCTGTGCTAAAATGCCCCAGGTTTAATCAGTGGACACCCTGACCTCTTTTGTGGTTGCATTTCTACCTCGCTTTTGGGTTCTTAGCTGGATTCTGGAATCTAGATGGATCAAGTTGCCAGATAAATAAGTCTCAGATGATTAAAACTTTTTTTTTTAGTGCTCCTTTGACCTTATTAATTCTGGATGATTTAAATTCTGTGGTTCTTCTTCACTGAGTCCTACTGTCTAAGATGGAAGGCAGTCCTCTTGTCTGACCTGGTTCAGATATGGAACCCCTGATGAGAAACAGACAGCTCTCCATCTTTAGTTTAGCTCATATTTTTAGTGAAGGCTTGGCAGACAGGGTTTTTTCTTTTCCCTCTATAAAGATAGTTTTAGAACTAATGTGTTCTAAAATTACCTGGATTATATGTGATGGAATTCCCAGCTCATTTGGCTAAGATTCATCCTAAGAAAGAATCACCAGCTAATAAGGAGGAGGCATGCTTTTTCTAACTTGACATTTTCAGGAGTTTGAACCATCTGTCATTTTACAGGTGAGGAGAACCTCCGAGCACTAGAGAGATGCCAAGATTTAAAAAAAGCAGACTTTTTTTTTCTCCATTGTCTGCAATACTTCAGATTCTATGCTAAGTGCTTTTATGGAATCTCAGTTTGCAATCATCAGAATCAAGCCAAGCAGGTTATTCTCCTCTCTCATCAGATACAGGAACTAGGGGTCTGACTGAATCAGATATCTTGGTCGAGGACAGGGCAGGGTCAAGAAGTGAATACATTTTCTGATCGCAAGAGACCACGGCTCTCCCTGGTGGAGTTCACCCTCTTGGTCAGCCGAATGCAGGGTGAAACATAACCCACTGATGGTGCCAAAGCCTCTCCCTGACCTGACTTTAGGCAGGCTCCCCTGAATCCTTTCTCCAGTGAGGCCTCGACCCTTGGCCTTCTGTCTCTGTATTGCCCAATTTTAGCCAAACGTCCTCCTAAGCTGGGTTAGCCAGACACCCATCCTCCTCCACATCTGATCGCCTCCGGTATGGAGCTGGTTCTCAGTCCTCACCACTCCCTAGCTGACCTTTGATTGCTCTGGCCTGCCTTGAGTGAGCGTCGTCTTGGGTTGGATTCGTCGGCACGCTCCCTTACCCGGGTTGTTCCCTCTCGGTACTTTTCCACCTGCTGACACCTTCTCTCTCTGCCACCTTGGCTGAAAGTCCGTGCTTGGCCACACTGTGTTTGGAATGGAGCACACTTCTTTTTTAAAAAAAAATTTTTTTTTTAACTTTATTTTGCTTTACAATACTGTATTGGTTTTGCCATACATTGACATGAATCTACCACGGGTGTACATGAGTTCCCAATCCTGAACCCCCCTCCTACCTCCCACCCCATATCATCTCTCTGGATCTTCCCCGTGTGGAACGCATTTCTATGCGGAGCTTTCTTCCCCTATTATGATCGTTCCTGATCAAAATCTGCTTTGACTGCTCTCACTCCTGTCAGGCACAAGTTTTTCCTGAACGCTGGCAAGGCTGGTTCCGGAACATCAAATTCTACTGGCCAAACTGGTTGGGGAGAGGACTGCAGGTCGTCAGATGAGATACCCGAGGGTATTCTTTAATGGGACCCGTCTGTACCCATAGTTGGCTGGAAATCAGACTTGATTGCTTAGTAAGTATTTTTCTCTTAGCCCTATAGTCTTAGAAAAGGCATTTAACAGTCACAGTGACATTACGGGTGGAAGTATTGGCTGAAATATTAGATCCGAAGTGAGAATGCTATAGGTCAAATAGAGAAATCTTTGAGTATATACTGAGCTAATGTAATTCATTTGTAGTCAAGATATCAGTAGATATATGTGTATAGATCTACATAATGTGTATATATGTTTATATATAGATTTATGTACATATAATGAGCATATGTGGGCTTCCCACGTGGCGCTAGTGGTAAAGAAGCTGCCTGCCAATGCAGGGGGCATATGAGGTGCAGGTTTGATCCCTGGATTGGAAAGATCTCCTGGAGGAGGGCACGGCAACCCACTGCAGTACTTTTGCCTGGAGAACCCCATGGAAAGAGGAGCCTGGTGAGCTACAGTCCGTGCGGTCACAGAGTCGAACATGACTGAGTGACTTAGCATGCATGCATGTATGCATATGTATAATATACAGCATTATATGTTTCATTATGGTATGTTATATATTATGTATTATCACATACACATGGCTTCCCTGGTGGCTCAGCTGGGAAAGAATCCGCCTGCAATGTGGGAGACCTGGGTTTGATCCCTGGGTTGAGAAGATCCCCCAGAGAAGGGAAAGGCTACCCACTCCAGTATTCTGGCCTGGAGAATTCCATGGACTGTATGGTCCAAGGGGTTGCAAAGAGTGGGACACGACTGAGCGACCGTCACTCTCACCATCGTGTACATATATTCGTTTTTTCCTGGCTGCTCTGCTTGGCATGAGGAATCTTAGTTACCTGACCACGGATTTAACTTGTGGCCCCTGCAGTTGAAGCACACAGTTTTAATTAACCACTGGACTGCCAGGAAGGTCCTATATAATATACATATATTCTTTCTGTTTTAATTAATTTATTTTTAATTGGAGGACAATTGCTTTACAACGTTGTGTCGGCTTCTGCTGTATAACAACATGAATCAGCCATTGGTATACGTACGTCCCCTCCCTCCTGAACCTCCATCCCAACCCCCACCCCACCCCAGCCCTCTAGGTTGTCACTAGAGCACTGAGTTGAGCTATACATGTATTTTTGAAAGGACAGTTAAAGTGAGTGAGATGTCCTTCTTGGGGAAGAACTGTCAGGGTCCCCAGCTTTTAAAAAGTGACCCCTTTCTAGTGGACAGGGCCCAAGTGAGGAAGGTAATCATCTCTCCTACCCTCCACTGCCCTTCGTGAGATGATATCTTGATGAATTTCCTGCCCTGGAGTCACGTCAAAAATCACAAAATTTCGAGTCTGGTGGGTTAGAAGGGAGAAGGGAGACTAGCAGAGCCGGTAGGCAGGGTGTGCTTGCCTTGGCTCCTCCCCGCCCCTTCCAGTTCTCTGCCCTTTCAGGGGCTCAGTGTTCTCATCCTGTTCCTTTGTTATCGAAGCCTCCCAAGAAGGCGGTGTTCGGACGCCAGGCAGAGTTTTTCAGATCGCTTCTTATCTACCACCTACCCAACTACAGCCCCTGGCTCTTAGTGCCCAGGAGGCAGTCTCCCTTCCTCCCTTTAAAGAATTAAGTCTGTTGGTAACACAAGAAAACAGCTGTCACTCAGTGTCAGAACAAGTGACACGTCGTGCTGGGCTATTTGTGTTTTGAACCTCGTGTTTGTGAAAGATGAGATTTAATCTCTTGCTTACTTCATCTCTGGCATCAGGAGTTGGTGGGAAGCTTGGGTGACCTGAGAATCCTTCCTCATACCATTGGTTCACACTGGGGAAGTACTTGCTCTTCTCCACCGTTGAAGCCACTTGGGGTCCCAAACCAAGAATCAAAGGTTAAATCTCTGATGGCCAAGGCACCAGCTTATTCATCATCAATGGGCCCAAGCTGCTGTATCCACAGGGAGCTTAATTTTGGATTGAGGGTTTAGAAAGATGAAAGAAACCCACTGCAATCAACTAGAGACTGTCCTTGTAAAAACCCTTGTCTTCTCTGTGTAGCATTATGTAATTAAAATCAACAACTAATCAGCACATGATATAATTAGTTAAAAATAGCCACACATATGAAAATTACCAATTGCTATATTTTTTATCATCTTTATGAACTATGTCCAGAGGTTTATCATTTTTCATTTAATTTTTTTCACATTTAGATGCTTGCACATTGGTTTTCCAGTGACACAGTGGAAAAGAATCCTCCTGCCAGTGCAGGAGATGTCAATTTGATCCCTAGGTCAGGAAGATCCCCTGGAGAAGGGAATGGCAACCCACTCCAGTACTCTGCCTGGAGAATCCCATGGACAGAGGAGCCTGGGGGGCTACAGTCCATGGGATCACAAAGAGCAGGGCGCGACTGAGCATGCATGCACACACACCTCCACTCTGTAGCATATACTTGACAGTAAAATTTCCCGCCTTGAATCTTGTTTAAATTTATAAAATTCAAAGACTACTGACTACAAGAATTTTAATAAATATCTGTGCTCCATGGGGTTAAATTTTTGACTTCAGCCAAAGTGTGCTGGGCAGATATACAACTCTGCATCTCTAACAGGTGTTGGTAGAATACAAGGTCGTGGTTATGGGAAACTCCAGTAATACCCTATGGATATTTTCCTCAATTCTGGGGACCTGATTACCAAGGATGGCACCTGACTCAGATAATAGCCTATGGCCACAATCCAGGCACAAAGATGAATTAAAAGAGTAAAATCCAGAAAAAAAAAGTAAAATCCATAAAGCCCTTCCATTTCCAAACAGAAGATGCGTAAGAAGCAGGCATAGATCAGAGGAACATATTCCTGGTGCAGTCTCAGCTGACTTTGCAATGTCAAGCCAAGCATCCTTAAGCTGCCTCTTTGAGGAGGAAGGATGGGGATGGAGGCTGAGGGCTCAGGCTTCCTAGCCCAGGAAACTGCTGCTGGGGGGCTGCTGGCCAGGTAAGGGGGCTGGGCAGGCAGCGTGGTCTCACCGTGCTCTCTAATTCTACTCTTCCGACCATTTACCTTCAACGCAAGTAAAGCGTTGAGCTTCCCTGGTGGCTCAGTGGTAAAGCATCCACCTGCCAATGCAGGAGACATGGGTTCGATCCTTGGGTCAGGAAGATCCCCAGGAGGAGGAAATGGCAACCCACTTGAGTATTCTTGCCTGGAGAATCCCATGGACAGAGGAGCCTGGCGGGCTACAGTCTGTGGGGTCGCAAAGATTCCGACACAATCAAGCGACTAAACGGCAACAATAAGGAAGAGCTGGGCCAACGACCTGGGTTCTGACAGCTCGCTTTGCGGGCCTTCACGGAGCCCGGCAGCGCTTGCTGGAAGCCTGAAAGTCTTGGCCCCCACTGGGTGAAAGCGCCAGCTGAGCCTGCGGTCTGCAGAACTCTTGGCGGTCCTGTCCTGCGCCTGATTCACAATTCTGCCCCTGGCTGGGATGGCCTCCAGGCACCGTTTCAGCCCCCTGTGCTTTGCTCAGCTTTAGGCACAAGTTGAAATCAGCAGTAATAGTGTGTGATCAGACCTGGCTGGAGCCGCCTGGCAGGGGTGGAATTGGGAGCATTACTAGTACACCTGTGTGTGCCTGGAGAGCAGAGCCATTAGAACTCTATGGACCCTGCAGGACCTGTTAAAACAAGGGCACAGACACAAATGCGTTTGTTCATCCATCACGCTTTTGCCGTGATCCACCACCGTGGACCAAAGGCAGCTCTCTTCTGAGATGCTTTGCTGTCTGATTAAAAGAAAACTTATCTTCCCTCAGTTTGTTGCCCTCTTATTCTAAGCAATTCCTGACTTGGATGGATTCTAACGCGCTTTGCTGGTCACTCGGGGTTGGTGGCAATGGAATCTGGTACATGCGTCCACTTTCTGAACATCAAGAGACACCCACCTTCCCATTGAACTTTTGTATTTCAACTTCCTTTCCCTTTGAGAAATAAATCAATGCTTTTTTCTCCCCTCTGTTTCAGAATAATTTCCAAGGAGCTGCATAAAGGGTTCAAATTGTGTTTAAAGCTCATTGGTTTACAGGAGACAGAAACAAGTATACTCTCTTCAGCTGTACCAACGCCAATTACTTACTGATTATAAGAATAATGCCTCATCCTTAGCTCCCATTTCTGTAGAAGATTCAGGAAAATGGTGGGACTGTGGGGGCCAATATGAGCCTTGTCTTGGCTGGACACACTATGTTCTCCTGGTTTGGGCAGGACTTTGGAGCCTTAGGGGATGAGCACTTCTCTCTCTCTGAAGTAGAGTTTAGACCCTGGCTTTGGAGTGAAGCAGGAAGACAGGACAGCACTTAAAATTCACTTTCAAAGAGACAGAGGATTGGCAATTTGACATTCTCTAAGACACAGATCTCCCATTGAGACCCACAATTAGCTGGTGACCTGTCAAGGAAGTATCTCTTTAGTACAAACTTCTAAAGTCATTTCCCTCAATGAAATGTTTATTTAGTTAAAGTTAGAATAAAAAGGCTGGATTAGATACGTTAAGTTTTAATATAGGTGCCAAGAAGGGGTAGCTTTTTATATATCTCTATTTGTGTTGTAAATCACCACAACAAAAGTGATTCTGTGAGCAACCTTGTAAGAACGGTCTCATTAGGGACTAGCTACACTCTGTTGATATTCTGGCTTGTTTTTTTATTAAAAAGGACTAATGATTGACAGATGAATGGATGAAGAAGATGTGGTGTTCTGCTCGACCATAAAAAGAATGAAATAATGCCATTTGCAGCAACATGGATGCAACTGGAGATTGTCGTACAAAGGGAAGTAAGTCAGAAGGAGAAACAAGTGTCATGTGGTAATATTTGCATGTGGAATCTAAAGTATAACACAAATGAATGTACCTGTGGAACAGAAACAGACTCACTGGACATAAGAGAACAGCCTTACGGTTGCCAAGGGGGAAGGGGGTTGGCAGAGGGGTGGAGTGGGAGGTTGGCGTTAGCAGATGTTAACCAATATATGCAGAATGGATAAACAAAAAGTCTTACTGTATAACACAGGCGCCGAAAGTCACTATCCTGTGATAAACTGCGATGGAAAAGAATATATGAAAAAAGAATGCGTATATGTATGTATGCATTACTATAACTGACTCACTTTGCTGTACAGCAGAAATTAACGCAAAATTGTAAATCGACTACATGTCAATTTAAAAAAGGACTGATGGGTAGGGAGAAACGTGCCTGTGATACTCTCTCTGGCGACAGCAGAAAATAACACAAATCCAATTTGGAAATCTGTCAGATCAGCTATTGAAATGTGATAATATCTCCTTCTGGCATTGATGCCGCCAAGTGCTCTGTCACAGGCCTTCTCAGGCAGCATTCCAGCAAGGACTAGCTCAGTAACGTCTAAGCAGAGGTACACACCCTGTGGTCTCTTGACGAATGTCACTGGTTGGGTGACGGTGTGTCAGATGCCTCTTCTACAAGGAGGGGGCCCCGGGGGTGTGCCTGAGCTGGAGGAGGAAGGAGCATGTGGGTCTGGGCTACGATTTGTGAGTAAGCAAGACTGCTTCCTGGGTGACGGCTTGGAACTGACAGCTACGTCCACACAGCCAGATCCTGTGGGCAGGAAGTGGGTGTGAGTCCAGGTGGGCTGAGCGGTTCTGTGGCTGAGCGGAGAGGCCGGGGCCGGGAGGTGTGCACGGGTCCATGGGTGTCCCTGCTGGGCAGACACTCTTGCCCTGAGAACCCGAGCCGCTCGGTCTGTTGTCAGTAGAAGCGATCAGGAGAGGGCGGACCACAGAGTCCAGCTGATCATCCCAGACGGATGGACGACTTGGGAAGAAAGGCAGAAATCGCAGTGCATGAACTGAAACAGCTCCTGAAGCTACAGGTGAACCCAGCTGCAGCCCCAGCGGCACCTTCCTGGGAGAGGGCCTTGGAAGGTGGACAAGTAGAGAGGGTTCGGAAAGGGAGGAAGCTCCAAGCTGGGGTGCGGATGTGACGTGCCCAGGACCCCAGCCACGTACCCTCAGGCTTTCCCTTCTGAGAAGGGGCCAACCGTCCCGCTGTGTGTTTACACTGGCGGTTCTCACCTGGGCAGGTGACAGCATCTTTGCTCAGACCCAGGACCTCCCCACACTCACGGCCCTTTCAACAACAACGAACTCACATTCCAACAGAGAAAGAAGGGGTGTGGGCAGCTCTGGGCAAGGGAGAGTGGGGCGCTTTAGGACTTTTCTTCACTGTTTAGTTGTAGAATAATGAGCCAAGTTTTAGTGGAGTGTTGTTTACATAATTTTAGATAGAGGGGGCTTCCCAGGTGGATCAGTGGTAAAAGAATCCACCTGCCAGTGCAGGAGACACAGGAGATCCGGGTTCGATCCCTGGGTTGGGAAGATCCCTGGAGGAGGGCATGGATGGAGTCCATGTATTCTTGCCAGTATGAAGTCCATGTATTCCTCCAGTATTCTTGCCTGGAGAATCCCATGGACAGAGGAGCCTGGCGGGCTACAGTCCATGGGCTCGCAAGAGTCGGGCATGACAGAGCAGTTTCAGATGGAGCACAGGTCGTTGAATTGCAGGTGCGGCAGGCCTGTGTTCTAGGTGTCAGAGTGGTGAAGCCTGCAGACTCCTAGCGAGGATGCATACACTGTCCTCGTGGTTCACAAGGACAGACGTGGTTTACGTGGAGTTATAGTCAGCTCTGTCCTCTCCCTCCAAGTTCATGTTGAAGCCCCAATGTGGAGGGGCCTACTGTCGGAGGTAGGGCCTATTCAGAGGTGCCTGTGTGCCCATTCGCTTCAGTCGTGTCTGACTCTTTGCAACCCCATGGACCATAGCCCACCCGGCTCCTCCATCCATGAGATTCTCCAGGCAAGAATACTGGATGGGGTTTCCATGCCCTTCTCCAGGGCATCTTCCCGACCCAGGGATCGAACCCGGGTCTCCCACAAGGCAGGTGGGCTCTTTACTGTCTGAGCCACCAGGGAAGCCTGTAGAATCGGTGTCTTTTTAGAAGAGGAAGTGGGGTCTGTCTTCCAGCATGAAGGAGAAAGGCCTTGTGAAGACACCAGGAGAAGGTGGCCATCTGCAAATCGGGAGGAGCGTGGCCACCAGAAACTGCATCCGCCACCCCCACCTCCTCCATCTGGGACTTCCAGCTTCCGTGACTGAGAGGAAATAAGCGTCTGTTGTGCAAGCTGCGTAGCCTGTGTTATTTCTAATGGCAGCCCCCACACGACTAATACAAGTAGCCTAGATATCCAGAGCAACCATCATGCTGTGGGGCGGCAGGGAGAAGCCGATGCTAGGGATAGAGCTCGCTAGGATCGGGTCATAAAAAGCACCAGGAATGAGGCCCTGTGCGAACGCACATCCCAAGGTGGTGCAGCCTTGCTACAGGCGCCGCAGATTTGCTTCCAGGCACTATTGTGACCACAGGGAGGCCTGGCTACAGACTATACACACCACACAGAGTTCAGAGCATCCATCACGTGCAAGGAAATCAACTTTTAGGCAAAAGTCCAACTACTCTTAGCGCTGTGACATGAAGAAATGTCTCCTGAGTTTGTAACAAGCTGGTGGGGCTGTGACCCTGTAGTCAACAGTCTTCTAGGAGACACAAGGTCCCTTTCACTGGGCTGGTTTTACTTCTTGCAGCTCAGTAAAAACCTTCAGCAGTGGGCTTCTAAGTCCAGAGTAATTCTCTTCTAAGTCTTGCAGTGAGCCTCTATGTCTTCTCTGAGCTTCTCATGCTCAGCCGTGTTTGGCTCTTTGCGACCCTGTGGACTGTAGCCCACCAGGCTCCTCTGTCCATGGAATTATCCAGGCAAGAATACTGGAGTGGGTATCCATTCCCTTCTCTAGGGGATCTTCCCAACTCAGGGACTGAACCCAAGTCTCCTGCATTGCAGGCAGATTCTTTACTGTCTGAGCCACCAGGAAAGCCCTCTGCTTTTCTGGTAGGTGCAAAAACTGGCTTGTAGACCTTCTGGAAGGATGTGGAGTCTATGTGAGTCAGGCAGGCCTTCCCAGATGGATCACTCCAGACCAACTTTCTGATAAGTAATGGAGGAGATGAGCTTGAGATTTCTCCTTGAAGAGGTTCTGGAGGGCAGTGCTTCTGGACTTGTGGTTTAATTCAGATACATACAACGAGCAGTCAATGGCACTGGGATAGAACTGACCTTCTCCTTTGTAATAGGAGGAGGCTAATATGGATATCAGCCATGAAAGTAAAAGACACTCCTTGGAAGGAAAGTTATGACCAACCTAGATAGCATATTCAAAAGCAGAGTCGTTACTTTGCCAACAAAGGTCCGTCTAGTCAAGGCTATGGTTTTTCCAGTGGTCATGTATGGATGTGAGAGTTGGACTATAAAGAAAGCTGAGCACTGAAGAACTGATGCTTTTGAACTGTGATGTTGGAGAAGACGCTTGAGAGTCCCTTGGACTGCAAGGAGATCCAACCAGTCCATTCTAAAGGAGATCAGTCCTGGGTGTTCATTGGAAGGACTGAGGCTGAAGCTGAAACTCCAATACTTTGGCCACCTCATGCAAAGAGTTGACTCATTGGAAAAGACCCTGATGCTGGGAGGGATTGGGGGCAGGAGGAGAAGGGGACGACAGAGGATGAGATGGCTGGATGGCATCACCGACTCGATGGATATGAGTTTGAGTAAATTCTGGGGATTGGTGATGGACATTTAGGCCTGGCGTGCTGTGATTCATGGGGTCACAGAGTCTGACATTGTTGAGTGACTGAACTGAACTGAACTGAATATAGATATCATTTTCACACCTAGTGCACAAGTCTTGGTTGCTAAAGACCATTCTCTACTAAAAGGAGTGAAAAAAATCTTTCAATAAATGTCTGATTGTATAGTAGGGACTGGAAAATTACAATGTGAGTCTGAAACATCTGTTTTGTGCTGTAAAGGGATGGGGAGAATGTTTAAAGTGTAAGAGGCCTGCCTGTAGGAGGTCCCATTGTTCAAACCCCTAATACTTGGAGCATCACAAGTTAACTGTAGAAGCAGATAAAAGTCCGTTGGATAAAGTAAGACTCAGTGAGTCTATACTGATATAGATAATAAGTAAGTAATACAGACTTTATTTTTTGGGCTCCAAAATCACTGCAGATGGTGATTGCAGCCATGAAATTAAAAGACGCTTACTCCTTGGAAGGAGAGTTATGGCCAACCTATATAGCATATTCAAAAGCAGAGACATTACTTTGCCAACAAAGGTCCGTTTAGTCAAGGCTATGGTTTTTCCAGTAGTCACGTATGGATGTGAGAGTTGGACTATGAAGAAAGCTGAGCGCCGAAGAATTGATGCTTTTGAACCGTGGTGTTGGAGAAGACTCTTGAGAGTCCCTTGGACTGCAAGGAGATCCAACCAGTCCATTCCATAGGAGATCAGCCCTGGGATTTCTTTGGAAGGAATGATGCTAAAGCTGAAACTCCAGTACTTTGGCCACCTCATGCGAAGAGTTGACTCATTGGAAAAGACTCTGATGCTGGGAGGGATTGGGGGGCAGGAGGAGAAGGGGATGACAGAGGATGAGATGGCTGGATGGCATCACCGACTCCATGGATGTGAGTCTGAGTGAACTCTGGGAGTTGGTGATGGACAGGGAGGCCTGGTGTGCTGCAGTTCATGGGGTCGCAAAGAGTCAGACACGACTGAGCAACTGAACTGAACTGAAGGAATACAGGGAGAAAAGCTCTTTCTCACTGAAAGTCAGCATCTAAATGTAGAAAGAATCATGGAGTTAGAAAACTGCAATTTGGTAACCATCTTAGTGGGCTTCCCAGATGGCCCAGTGGTAAAGAATCTGCCTGCCAAGCAGATGTCAGTTCAATCCCTGACCGGGGATGATCCCTGGAGAAGAAAATAACAACCCATTCTAGTACTCTTGCCTGGGAAATCCCTTGGACACAAGAGTCTGGTGGGGTACACTGTATGGAGTTGCAAAACAGCTGGACATGACTTCGTGTCTGAACAACGACAACAACCCTTCTAGTAATAGTTGTTTCAAGTAAGAATCATCCATGGATACTAAAATGACTGTTTGTGGGAAGAACAGGATATTTACTTGGTCTCAAAGTGTCTGTCTACAAGATACTTTTTGCAAAGTAACATCACCTGAGTTGGGGAAAACCAGCATCAGGCACCTCCCTCCATGATGTACAGAGAAGCACACAGCTTCACTTCTGTTGTATTCTTGTCAAAAATGCAAAACCCGAGTCTAACCATGAGAAAAATCCATATGGAGGGAGGGGCATTCTACAAAAGTAAGTGGCCTCTGCTCTTCAAAAATGTCAACGTCCTGAGAGTTAAAGACACAAAAGAGCTCCGCTGGGTCATAGGCAATTAAGAGTTGGGACAGCAAAGTATGACCTGGGATTTTCTTTGACAATAAGAGAAATTATTTGGAAAATTGGCAACATCTGAATCAAGCCTTTAGATAATAACTTTATATCAATATCGATTTTCTGATTTTGATGGTTATATGGTGGTTCTGTAAGACTGTCTTCACATTTACAAAATATGGGGTAAAGTGGTGCTATGTCTACAGTTCACTTTCAAGTGATTTAAAAATCACAAATGCATATACGTGTATACACAAGCGTACCTACGTTGACCCCTGTATGTGGATCTAGAGAGGATGGTCCAGCAAACGTGGCGAAATGTAGAAGATGGTTCAACTGCCCTTGACTTGTGATCGGCTAAGAGGATCAATATAAAGATCTGAACCAGGTGAGCGATGTTAAATATCTGTAACTGAATTGAACCGGCTCTGGTCCTGACACTGTCAAATTGTTAACAAAGAACCCTTGGCACATTTGGGATCCATAGAGGGGCTCAGGAGGTCCCTGAGCTTCCCCACCGTGTGCTCTGGTCTCTTGTGCTCAGCATGGCCAAGGGGGCCAGGGAGAGAGAAGACGAGAAGGTTAGGGTCCTACCGCTATGCGGCTTAGAGTCCCCTTGACAATGACACTTGGAAAAGTAGGACAGTAGCCGTCTCTGACTTTTGCAGCGCCGTGGACTGTAGCCCACCAGGCTCTTCTGTCCACGGGCTTCTCCAGGCAAAGAATACTGGAGTACATTGCCATGTCCTTCTCCAGGGCATCTTCCTGACCCAGGGATCGAACCCACGTCTCCTACACTGGAGGCAGATTCCTTACCACCGAGCCACCCAGGAAGCCTAGGGAAGAGTACTGTCCTCGTTAGCAGTGGGAACAAGCGGCAAGCTGCATCACTCAAGGGCCTCACAGAGGAGGGCACTTATCTGATCTTGCAGGGTGTGGAGGACTCAGGTTAGCAGGGAAAGGAAGCCAGAGAAAGACAGGGAGAGACAGGGAATGGACGTGAACCAGGAGAGACCACGAGGCTTCCGCCTGTGTATGTTCAGGTGAAAATTCATCCTAGGGAGAACGATTTTTGTTAAGGCAAGTTCCAGTGTGCTACTGTTTTTCAAGAGTTTGTTATGATTATTCTGATCCAAGATCCTGCGATTAGATAGAAATACAGCCAATGTACATCTGTGGGTCTTGGTGAAGTCTTCCCACCGACCATGTGTGGTTGCATTGCTGGGGCTGTATTGACAGCAAGTTGTGTAACGGGAAGCATTTCTGATAAAGTTGTTAAGGACTAAGTCCCGTGGTTGCCTGACGGGGGACAGAGTTGGTCTGTGTGGATGTGTAATTCATAGCAAAGGTAGAGTGTTTTGATGGCTAATCTTGATGACTAATCATTGTACGTTCCACTCAGCCTCCTAAGAAACCAGGAGTGAGGTAGGTGGCGGCAGAGGGAAGTTTGGGCCAAGAAAGGTTCTTTTTGGGTGGAAGGGAGTGTGGGGCCCTCAACCTCCAAATGAACTGATGTGAAGAATAAATGTGGGACTTCCCTGGTGATCCAGTGGTTAAGAACCTGCCTGCCAGTGCAGGGGACACAGATTCGATCCCTGGTCCAGAAGATTCCATGTGCCATGGAGCGACAAAGCCTGTGCGCCCACGCTACTGACATCCGTGTGCCTAGAGCCTGCATTCTCCAAGAGAAGCCGCCGCAATGAGAAGCCACGCACCGCAGTGAAGAGGAGCTCCCGCTGACCACAACGATGTGAGATGGAATGTCTTCTGCCACGTCAATAGACAAGGATGTAACAGCCATCGGCCATTTCCGGCCTCCGAATGTGAATGAGGGGCTCCCAAAAGGGAACGCAAAGCCTGTGGTCCAACAGATGCTGCCACCCCCGCAGTGATGGCTGAGGGGCTCGGGGGCTGGGGAGACTGTGAGAAATAAAAGACAGGAGGCTGGCCCCAGAGAGCTGAGATGCCTATGAAAGAGGCGACCGCAGTAATCCAGTTTGCTGCATCTTCCCATACCTACAGGAGCGCCAATTTCCTTAATGTGATATCCGTGAAAGTGAAAGTCGCTCAGCTGTGTTTGACTCTTTGCAACCCTATTAACTATACAATCCATGGGATTCTCCAGGCCAGAATACTGGAGTGGGTAGCCTTTCCATTCTCCAGGGATCTTCCCAACCCAAGGATTGAACTCAGGTCTCCCACATTGTGGGTGGATTCTTTACCAGCTGAGCCACGAGGGAAGCCCAGGAATACTGGAGTGGGTAGCCTTTCCCTTCTCCAGGGATCTTCCCAACCCAGGGATTGAACTCAGGTCTCCCACATTGTGGGTGGATTCTTTACCAGCTGAGCCACGAGGGAAGCCCAGGAATACTGGAGTGGGTAGCCTTTCCTTTCTCCAGGGATCTTCCCAACCCAGGGATTGAACTCAGGTCTCCCACATTGTGGGTGGATTCTTTACCAGCTGAGCCACGAGGGAAGCCCAGGAATACTGGAGTGGGTAGCCTATCCCTTCTCCAGGGGATCTTCCTGACCCAGGGATCGAACCGGGGTCTCCTGCATTGCAGGCGGATCCTTTACCAGCTGAGCTCTCAGGGAAACAAAAACCTGATATCTGGTTTCCCTTATTTAATAATAATCTTTGACGTTCCAACTGCGTGCTCCCTTTGACGCAAACTTTTATATAGCCTGACTTGCTCTTCTGCCTCCTTGGAGAAGTTTTTTCAGAGCTTCGTGAAATGCAAATAAAACAACTCTCTACTTTCAGGTTGTGACTAAGTTTTTAGTTGTCAGCTAGAAAGCCCGAACACAGCAAAGACTCAATGCAGCCCCAAATAAAGAAATGCATAAAAATAAAGAAATTTTAAAAAAGGATAAAGGTTACATAGAAAACAGACTTATGGTTACCAAAGCGGGAAGGTAGGGGAGGGATGAATTAGGAGTTTGGGATTAACAGAGTCTTACTACTATATATGAAATAGATCTAGGATCTATTTCAAGGATCTGCTATATAGCACAAGGAACTATATTGAGTAAATTGTAACCTGAAATGGAAAAGGATCTGAAAAATAACTTACATATCTGAATCACTTTGCTGTACACCCAAAACATTGTATATTGACTATATGTCAATAAAATAAAATACATAAATATTTTAACTTATAAAAAAGAATAAATGTTGCTGGGAGAACAGCAGGACAACTTTAAGGCAAGAATACTGGAGTGGGTTGCAGTTTCCTTCTCTGGGTATCTTCCTGACCTAGGGATTGAACCTGTGTCTCCTGCATTCTTCACTGACTGAGCCCCTGGGGAACCAACTTTAAGTAAATGGAGTGAAAGTCAAAGAAAAACAGAGCAGGCACAAAAGGGAGCGTCAGTGCAAACCCTCATGAAACAAAGACACTCACATTAAAAAAATTTTTTCCCCTTCAAACCATTATGTTGATAATAGTACTGTTTACCGATGAATCTCGGCTTTTGAGCAGAAGTTCAGTTTTTTGCTTGTTCTCCAAGGTCAGGGACCCTCTGCTTCCTGTTATCATCTCATTCTGGGGGAATGCTGATGCAGACAGAAAATGTGTGTGATTTCTTCTCTCCTGGATGGTGGCTGCTCCTCCTCTTCCAGGGAGGCACCAGGCTTGCTGTGGCTAGCGCTTGTTAGGTGGCACACACTTGAAGTGGGATTCTGGCTGGCAGTACAAGAGCAGAGCCCCTCTACCTGCTGGTCCACCTCCCCATAAAAAAATGCTCTCTTAATATATATTATTCCATTTTGCATTGTAATTTGTTTTTATGTCCAGTCCCATGGCCTAGAGCTGAAAGTGGTTTTGACATTTTTAAATGGTTGGAAAAAACCCCGGAGGAGAGTAATATTTTATGACACGTGAAAATTATGTGTCCATAAATAAAATCTTACTGGGACGTGGCTATGCTTCTCTGAAAATGTATTGCCCATGGCTGCTTGTATGCTACGGCAGCAGAGTTGAGTCATTGTGACAGAGAAATCACAGAGGCTGAAATATTTACGACCTGGCCCTTTACAGAAAACATTCTGCCCACCTCTGCTCTAAAATGTGAGTTCCCTGAGGGCAACACTGTGCTCGTCTAACTTTACACAAGTCTTGGCACACGGAAGGTTCTGGAAAATCCTCGCCTGCAGACTGGGTACTCCTCAGCTTCTGACACTTTGCCTGTTGAGTTTTTACCTCCAGAAAGCCTTCCTAGGAGGCTGCAGAGGTGGGCTGGTGGATCCTGACTCAGCACCTGCCCTTGTCTCTCATCACTGGAGTGTTGTTTTTGTCTAGTTGCTCAGGCGTGTCCAACTCTTTGAGACCCCAAGGATTACAGCACACCAGCTTCCCTGTCTTTCACTCTCTCCTGGGGTTGGCTCAAACTCATGTCCATTGAGTTGGTGATGCCATCCAATCATCTCATCCTCTGTCACCCCCTTCTCCTCCTGCCCTCAATCTTTCCCAAAGCATCTTTTCCAATGGAGTTGGCTCTTTGTATCAGGTGGCCAATGTATTGGAGCTTCACTGCTGTGGGTGTGGTTCATATGGAGAGACTCCTTATTTATTTTTGGATTAGCAGTTTGGGTAAAGGGATCTTCTCTTTCCATGTATTGCTCTTCTGAAGTATCTGCTTGATTCTTGGCGGAGGGGAGGAGATTGGCGAGCAGAACCAGACAGCATGGGAGGGAAATAGCCATGTGTGGGATGAAGGGGAATGAAAGCCATGTGGAGGTCCTGTCCCCGCTGAGCCTCTGGTGGGCTAGACCTGCTTAGAGGAGGGGCACAGGGATACGCCTACCTGGCAGAGCCTGCTGTGTGGTTTGAGATCAAATTCTGGAACAAGTTTGCCTTTTGGATCTCTGCTTTAAACTATCTGTGTATACATATTGGATGGACTTTATTAGGTTCTTGGTGAATATTGGCTGGTGGAAGGATCTTGTAGAATAAACAGACTCTTTTAATAAAATGTGTCTTTAATTTTTTAATTAAATGATGTAACAGCCTCACAGGGAAAGCAGATATAGCCCTTGGCTCTCAGTAGAGTTGAGAGAGCATGGTGCCAGGTGAAAAGGAAATGCTTTAGAGAGTCTAAAGTTCATTTAGAAAGGGCAGACGTTGCTTTGACAGAGCCACTGGTGCATTCATTCTTTCTGCTGAGCACCTACCACATGGCAGACTGTGCTAGTTGTTGGAGATAGGGAAAAAAGGGGCATAATATTTATCCTCAAAAATGTAGAGTGTGCTGGGGACACCTAGCCATGTGATCAGTCACCCACAATGTAGTCAGACATGATGGAAGTTTGTAGAAATACAGGGGAAACAGAGATGGGGGATGCCTGAGTTTGCTAAGCAGTCAGGACGGTTTCACAGAAGCCAATGTTTGCAGGGGCTTTCAATGGGTAGGTAAGGGGTTACTGGGGAGGTAAATGGAGGAGGATATTCTAGGCAGAGTTAATTTCATAGCATGTATGCAGAGGCAAAATAACCCATGGTGTATTCAGGAATTTTAGTAGCTCATGTGGGTACTGGGGCAAGTGACAGGTCTCCTGGACAGGAGGCATGACTGTGACAATCAAAGGAGATTGGACTTCATTCTTTAGCTACTCAGGAGCTACTGAGAATGTTTGAGCTGGGAGTGGGGGAAGGTGGGATTTGTAAGTTACAAAGTGTATTCTGCTAATAATAAGGAGGGAAATTGCTGACATGAGAGTCTACACTTAGAGAAGCTGGCTGAGATGCTGGAGAGGAGAGGACATTTGGATACTAGACACAGGTCACAGATGGAATGGATGAATTCAGCCAGGGCTGCCACATATGGTTGTTCAGGTTGCACACTGTACAACTCACGACACCTAAGGGGCAAAGATACATTGACATACTTATGACATGCATTTCCCAGCAGATGGCAGTAGAGTTGAGGATGGAATGTGTTTTCCTCATTTGCACGGAGTCCAGTTGTCCAGGGTTTGGGGAAATGGATGGGAGTGAGAAGGTTGCAGCTCCCCAGGCGGGGATGGGTAGGGAGAGCACAAGATGACAGCCAGGTTTCTGACCTGGGCAACTTGGAGACCAGAGGCTCCAGTCGTCGAAGGGTGGATATAGGAGAGGGAGCCGGTTTGAGTTTAGGACAAGTTGTACTGAAGAGACCTGAGAACCACTTAGGTGGACCAGTTAACAGTCTGGGTCTAAGACTGTCCTGAGGGCGGGACATACCGCATATTTTTGTCTGACATCTTCTCTGTCTCTTGTCCATTGGGCACCACCTCCCCAGGTTATGGATGCTCCTTACTCATGAGATGCCCACTTCTACCTGGTGGGCGTGTGTCAGAGTGCACTCCAGGGAAGAGGTGCCAGGCCATCGTTCCAGCCTTCTGCCTGGCCCTGGAGGAAACCTTGCAATGCTGACCTGGGCATCCAAGTGCTGCCAGCTTGTCTCTTCAGTGTCAGGAACAAGCATTTCCAGCCACACGCGGGGCTTTCCTAAGTCATCCACCAAGCCCAGGGTGTGACTCTGGGCCAGGTCCCCAGAGCTGCAGAAGCTGTGAGGCTGGACTGGGAACGTCCCTGCCCTGCCTTGCTCTTGGCCTGGCTTGTTGATGGCCAATCAAGCTGCCCGCTCTCCCCCATTCAGTCACAACCCATCCGTTGTCAGCTTAGTGAACACGACCTCTTTCTCCCCCCCATCTTGGGGGCTGAAATAGGGTCTGCAAGCCAAGCTGAACAGGCTGAGGCCCCTCAACGAACACCATAGACTCATGCTGGAGAGACCCAGGGAGGTGTTTGGAAATCTTTCTTGCACCCCCTGTGGATTCATAAGAGCTTTTACAAGAATCATAGACCGGCATCATTTTTCTCCCCTCTTAGGTTTTTCAGTTTGATTGTTTGTTAATTGGAGTATAGATGCTTTTTTGGCTCAGCTGGTAAAGAATCCGCCTGCAATGCAGGAGACCTGGGTTTGATCCTTGGTTTGGGAAGATTCCCTGGAGGAGGGAACAGCTACCCACTCCAGAATTCTGGCCTAGAGAATTCCACGGACTGTATAGTCCATGGGGGTCAGAAAAAGCTGGACACGACTGAGCGACTTTGACTTTGCAATTGGTTTCTTGGTTATATAGTTGCTTTACAATGTTGCGCTAGTTTCTGCTGCATAACAGTGGCTGGATCGGCTATATGTTTACTTTATCCCCTCATTTTTGGATTTCCTTCCCATTACGGTCACCACAGAGCGCTGAGTAGAGTTCCCTGTGCTGCACAGTAGGTTCTCATTAGTTATCTGTTTTATTACTAGTCTCTCAGTCGTATCCGACTCTTTGTGACCCCAGGGTCTGTAGCCTGCCGGGCTCCTCTGTCCATGGAATTCTCCCTGGAGTGGGTTGCCGTTCCCTTCTCCAGGGGATCTTCCCGACCTAGGGATTAAACCTGGGTCTACCGCATTGCAGGCAGATTCTTTACCATCTGAGCCACCAGGGAAGCCCTATCTGTTTTACATATAGTATCGACAGTGTATATATGTCAGTCCCAACCTCCCAACTCATCCAACTGCCCCTCTTCCCCCTTGCTCTTACATCTTTTCCAACTTCGAGGAGACAGACAATATATATGACCCAGTATCTAAAGCAAACACTTTACTACTGCTTTAGCTCTCTGAGTTGTTTTAAACATACTTAATTTGGGGCAAAGTCCATGTAGTCAAAGCTGTGGTTTTTCCAGTAATCATGTATGGATGAGAGACTTGGGCCATAAACAGGGGTGAGCACCGAAGAACTGATGCTTTCTAATTGTGATGCTGGAGAAGACTCTTGAGAGTCCTTTGGGCTGCAAGGAGATCAAATCAGTCAATCTTAAAGGAAATCAACCCTGAATATTCATTGGATGGACTGATGCTGAAGCTCCAAAGCTTTGGCCACGTGATGCAAAGAGCTGACTTACTGGAAAAGACCGTGATGCTGGGAAAGATTGAAGGCAAGAGGAGAAGGGGATGACAGAGGATGAGCTGGTTGGATGTCAGCACTGAGTCAACGGGCTTGAGTTTGAGCAAACTCAGGGAGATAGTGAAGAAGAGGGAAGCCTGGCGTGCTGCAGTCCATGGGGTTGCAAAGCCTGAGACATGACTCACTCACTGAACAACAGCTGTCTGGGGCTAATGTGAACATAGCATTCGTCCCTCTCAGGTTCAGCCGTCAGTCTCATCCCTTTGCTGCTGCATGTTCTTCTCTAATGTCATTTCCCGACGGCCCCTCCTTTATCCATCAACTCTCACAGATTTCTTTTAACATTCACCCATAGAAACTATGCTTGAGAAAATGTAAAAGAAAATGTATTTACTTAGCAAATGTTTAATTAAAATCTCCCAAGGATGGCCTCAGTGACTAGAGAAGACTGATCATCATCCCCCTCAAACTCCAAAAACCATCTTGTCAGATGTTTTGCGGTGAAATGGAAACCCCAACAGGGTTTACTTAGGCTACTCAGAGCCTAAATCTTTTCATTATCGTGCTTTCTGGCAGGAAGCTCAGAGTCTAAAGTGATTCTTCTCTTTCAATGTTAAACTCCTCCCCTAAGGGTTTTTTGAGCTGGCTCTGTGGTTGTACTTTGGGTTATGCTTGACACAGAACAAAACTGCTTTGGACTCAGTTGCCCCGAAGTGTCGACTGGTGTGGTTGCTTGATAACATTGAACTGGGTGGAATCTGAGGGTACGAGCAAGTAGGTTTTCTTCCAAGAGACTCAGTGCCAACTGTTATGTAAGAGCAGATGCTCCCACCTGCCTCCTGCGGTCAGGTGAGGTGAGCCTGATTAGGGAAGCCGGTAATCAAAAGAAATTGCTGCAGCCACTACAGAGAGCAGTATGGAGATTCCTCAAACAACAAAAAAATAGAGCTACATGGTGTATAACTATCTAACCCTGCAGTCCCCACTCCTGGGCATATATTTGGGGGAAAAAAACGGTTGGAAAGGCTATTGCTGTTCAGTGTTCACTGCAGCACTGTTTATAATTGTGCTGTGAGCAAGACATGGACGCAACTGGAACGGCCACGGACAGAGGAATGGATGAAGAAGGTGTGGCACGGATACACGATGGAATATTACTCGGCCGTTAAAAAGAAGGAAAGAATGCCGTGTGCAGCACCATGGATGGACCTGGATGATCACCCTGAGTGACGCAAGTCAGACAGAGGAGCAGAAACGCCTATGTCGGCCCTTATGTGTGGAATCAAAAAGAAATGGTACGAATGAACTTCCTTACAAAACAGAAGGAGACGCACAGTCTTAGGGAACGGGCTCTTGGTTGCCTGTGCACACTGCTATGTGGGCAACCAACAGGGACCCACTGTAGAGCACAGGGGACTCTGCTCCTTGTCAGGTGGCAGCCTGGGTGGGAGGGGAGTTTGGAGGAGAAGGGACACCTGTATATGTATGGCTGAGTTCCCTTGCTATTCACCTGAAACTATCACAACGCTGTTAATCAGCTACCCTCTGATACAAAATAAAAAGTTTAAAAACAGAATATATCATCAAACCACCATAGTCTATGTACTACGAACTTTAATCAACATCCACAGCTTCCAGTGTGCCTTTGTGTGCTGTGCCTTCCCTGGAGAGGCACGAAGCAGACAGGCTGGAAGGTGGGCATCCCTGAGATGGAATCCCAGCTTTGCCAATTCACCATTTGGGTGATCTCCCACAAGTCACTCTCCCCAATGCCCCACTCGAGAACCAACCTCCTCATTTGTTAAATGAGAATATAGTACCTCCCTTCAGTTCAGTTCAGTCGCTCAGTCGTGTCCGACTCTTTGCGACCCCATGACTCGCAGCACGCCAGGCCTCTCTGTCCATCACCAATTCTTGGAGTTTACTCAAACTCATCAACATTGAGTCAATGATGTCATCCAACCATCTCATCCTCTGTCGTCCCCTTCTCCTCCTGCCCTCAATCTTTCCCAGCATCAACGTCTTTTCAAATGAGTCAGTTCTTTGCATCAGGTGGCCAAAGTATTGGAGCTTCAGTTTTAATATCAGTCCTTCCAATGAACACCCAGGACTGATCTGCTTTAGGATGGACTGGTTGGATCTCCTTACAGTCCAAGGGACTCTCAAGAGTCTTCTCCAACACCACAGTTCAAAAGCATCAATTCTTCGGTGCTCAGCTTTCTTTATAGTACAACTCTCACATCCACACATGCTCCCTTACAGAATGGCTTCGAGGATTGAAAATGATATATGTAAAGCATCTAATCAAGTAATTGACATTCAACAGTCACCTAATGAATGATGGATGAGAATAGTATGATTTATAGAATCACAGATTCATTCTTTACGTTTACTGGACACTTACTAGGGTACCATGATGAATGACATGCCTTTATTATCCTGCAGAATCTTCTTAAAAATATAAGTATCATTCCTATTCAGAATGAAAAAATGTTTGGCAAAGTTAAGGAATGTGATATGGCCAATCACATGGACAGTCAGGAGTGGAAGCAGAAGTTGAACTTTGGCTGCCTGACCTCAAAGCCTTACCCAGTGAAGATAGAATTTAAAGGAGGAAGAGAAATTCTGCAAAGCAGCTGGCCAAAAGTCCATTTCATGTCACATCTGGAGTTATCAACAGTACACAACAGTCAACCTGTCAAAATGTTCATATGGCGTTTTGTATCAGGCAGAAGAAGTTAGTTAGAACTGTGGCAACATACAAACTAAATATTAAGAAAACTAAGATCATGGCGTCTGGCCCCATTGCTTCATGGCAAATAGTGGGGGAAAGGGTGAAAGCAGTGACAGATTTCCTCTTCTTGGGCTCTGAAATCACTGTGGATGGTGACTGCAGCCATGAAATCCAAAGATGTTTGCTTTTAGGCAGGAAAGCGATGATGAAGCAGAGACATGACTCTGCCTACAAAGATCAGTATAGTCAAGGCTAAGGTTTTCCCAGTGGTCACATAAAGTTGTGAGAGCTGGACTGTAAAGAAGATGGAGTGCTGAAGAATTGATGTCCTTGAACTGTGGTTCTGGAGAAGACTCCTGCAAGTCCCTTGGACTGCAAGGAGATCCAACTAGTCAATCTTAAGGGAAATCAACCTTAAATACTCATTGGAAGGACTGAAGATGCTGAAGCTGAAACTCCAGTATTTTGGACATCTGATGCAAACAGCTGACTCATTGGAAAAGTCCTTGATGCTGGAAAAGACTGAGGGCAGAAGAAGGGCATCAGAGGATGAGACAGCTGGATGGCATCACTGAGGCGATGGATATGAACTTGGGCAAGCTTCGGGAGTTGGTGATGGACAGAGAGGCCTGGTGTGCTGCAGTCCATGGGGTCGCAAAGAGTCGAACACAACTGGGTTCCTGAACAACAACGAACAACCCAGATTGCAGTGCCTTCGCACATATTAGGTTATTCCCCAGTCATGTAACAAGTCCCAAGTGACTTGGCAAAGCTATACTCTTCAAAGCCAGTCAAAGGTCCAGAATGACAGAAACTTCACTGTGACCTGTGCTTCCATGAGAACTGTGGAACTAGGAGGGGCATTATCATATGTTGACTTGGAAGGTTTCCACCAGAATGATTCTCATGACGTGTGCTTAAAATGTTGTGAAAGTCGCTCAGTTGTCTCTGACTCTTTGTGACCCCATGGAATTCTCCAGGTCAGAATCCTGGAGTGGGTAGCGTTTCCCTCCTCCAGGAGATCTTCCCCACCCAGGGATCAAACCCAGGTCTCTTGCATTGCAGGCAGATTCTTTACCAGCTGAGCTACCAGGGAAGCCCAAGAAGACTGGCGTGGGCAGCCTATCCCTTTCTCCAGGGGACCTTCCCAACCCAGGGATTGAACCCAGTTCTCCCGCATCACAGGCGGATTCTTTACCAGCTGAGCCCCTAGGGAAGCCAAAGGGATGCTTACTCGCCTCGTGGTACAGAAACAGGAAACCTGAAGATTTGTCCCTAAAGAGCCACTGACTTGCCACGTGCAGGCCCTGCTCGAGGGTGGGTATTGTCTGAGTACCGTCACGACAGCAGCGAAAGAGGCCAGTGGCTTTATGAGACGCACACAGCCTGTGAATGACTGATTCTTGCACGAAGCTGGCAACTGCCTTCCAGGACCCCGAGAATTTACCACGTGTGGACATCACAAGTGACCGAGCATGAGGCAGGATGGAGAGGGGTGAGGAAGGAGGGCTGCCTCCGGCGGAGCTCAGTCTTCAGGTCCAGGGGTCAGGGATAGGGACCCCCACCCCAATCCCCAGTTCTCGTGCCCCAAATGGCTGGGATAAATGTAAGTCACATGACCACGTTCAACAGCAACAGAAATGGGAGCCTGGTGTGTGCGTGTTAAGCCACTCAGTCTTGTCTGACTCTCTGTGACCCCATAGCCTACAGCCCACCAGGCGCCTCTGTCTGTGGGATTCTCCAGGCGAGAATACTGGAGTGGGTTGCCATTCCCTTCTCCAGGGGATCTTCCCGACCCAGGGGCCGAGCTTGCATCTCTTGTGTCTCCTGCTCTGGCAGAGGGGTTCTTTACCGCTAGCGCTGCCTGGGAAACCTGTAGGATCCTAACGTGTCTAGGAGGATGAAAGCTAGACATATCCCATGAACAACACTAATGACTACTGCATATTTTAAGCCCTAACTTGCAAAAACTTTTAAACTCACTCTGCGGGTTTTCAGAACCACCTGGGTATCTGTGGTAGACGGCATTATTTTGTTCTGAATTATTCACTCCACGTTCCTGGGAGAGAATCACATTCCCCATTCCGTGGACGTCAGGCGCTGCCGTATGACTCGCTATGACTAGTGAGTGGCAGACAGAAGCGAGGGGCTCCGTCATTTCTTTTTTTCTCTCTGCTGTTAGAATGGCACGTCCTATGTGAGGCTGCTCCTTCCGTCTGCATCTTGGAGCCAGCAGGACATGAACCAGGGCTGCAGCTGGCGTTTAACATGAGGGCGAAATGAACCTCCGTGTTCAGCAAACTTGGAGTTGCTCATTACTGCAGCATGGCTGAGCCAAAGCTGACTGCTACCATGTTTCCCATTCTCAGTAAATAGAGAACAATGGAATTGGCTCTATAGAAACTTACATTTACCCTCTGCTTTGTGGAAGTACACCCGTACTTTAAAGCAGAAGTTTCTCTCAGGACTTATTATGTAAATAAGTATTATTCAGTTGAGTTTACAGCACAAAAATACATTCTCCAAATTGGGGCATCAACTGATAAGAGTTCTTATGAAGGACCTGGGAGGGGCGTAGGGAACACAGACATCCTCTTTCTATGCAGACTTATTTCAGTGCAGACTTGTCCTGTTTGAAACTTGTGTTGTTTCAATGTATTAAAAAAGAAAGAAAGCAAGAAACTTGTTTCAGTTGAAACTTGAATCTTGTTTCAATGCAGACTCTTGGTCCTGTCCTCCCTGAGGAATGGCCTTGGAAGCTCTGAGCATAATTGATATTCATGTCCAATTTGGGCAGACATTATAATGATAAAATGTTGCTATCTATAGGAGTGCAAAGTCTCTTCTGAGTCCAGTGAGCCTCATTAATTCAGAGCGCATCAATCTCTGATTCACGGTGGGTAAGTGAGACGAGGCCCAGCTGGCATTTACTCTTGCCCGGTGAGTGGGCGTTTCTTGCACTGGCCATCACAGGTTGGCGTTTGCCCTTTTGACTTCTTCAGCATGCCTTCCGGGGGGGAGTCATCTCATCCTGGGGCACGGGTCCCTGGAGACAATGGAGTCCGTGCCTGCGGCTGGCTCTCCCAAATGCCCGGCTTCCTTCCTCTCTACCGACATTCACCTGTGCTGTCTATAGGGGAAGGAACGATCTAACAGAATCTGTGATGCTGAAAAGTCACCGATGAGGTAGGTTCCATTACTGTTCCCATTCTGCGATGTGCGTGTGTGCTCAGTCAAGTCTGACTCTTTGCGACCCTGTGGACTGCAGCCCACCAGGCTCCTCTGTCAATGGGATTTTCTAAGCAAGAATACTGCAGTGGGTTGCCATTTCCCCATCCAGGGGATCTTCCTGACCCAGGGGATCGAACTCATGCCTCCTGAGTCTCCTGCGTCGGCAGGCAGATACTTTACCACTGAACCACCAGGGAAGCCCGTTCCCATTTTAAAGAGGGCAAAACTGAGGCCTTAGAGAGGCTAAATGGGCCAGTGGATGCAACAACTGTGGTTTCAACCCAGGATTGCCTGACACTATAAATGACACAGAAAAGTGCAGATAAACTGAGCTATGGCCTATAGAGATTACTTCCGAAAAAAAGAGGAGAACTGAATAATTAATCCAACAAATAAGATTTGTAAGTGGGTTGGTATAAAACAGAGGAGCAAGGGCATGCTTAACTGGGGAGGAAGCCCCTCTGCATGTTTAGGTATTTAGCAGAGGTGTGTGTGTGTATTTGTGTATGTGAGTAATTTACACAGTTTTTCCCAGTGATCCTCTTCTGGTCATTAGAAATTGCTGGGTAGAACTGCTTCACTGGCACCACGCTGTCAGCACTCATATTACTGAATGCCCTAGGAAATAATAAAGCTCAATTTAGTTAAGGATGCCCTAATTAGAGGCATCTCACTCTTTGATACTCATCTCTTAATTTGAATGGTGTAATATCTTCCCAACATGGGTATTGACTCCAGAGTTTGAAAAAAAAAAAAAAAAGCCAAAAAGCAAACTTTCAGGTGCTAGTCTATTTTTCTCTTGGGTTTGAACTTTAAATGGTATATATTGTGTGACCATCCCTGCCTTGTCCTGAACATCTAGTTTATGAGCTCCTCAAGGCCCTTCTGGAGAAGGGAGAACAATGGGTTTTCTTGTGTGTGTGTGTGGTCAGTCAGTCAATCACATCCAACTCTTTGTGACCCCATGGACTGCAGCCTGCCAGGCTCCTCTGTCCATGGAGATTCTCCAGGCAAGAATACTGGGGTGAGTTGCCATTTCCTCCTCCAGGGGATCTTCTCGACCCAGGGATCAGACCCAGGGATCAAACCCGTGTCTCTCGAGGCTCCTCATTGGCAGGTGACTTCTTTACCCCTGAGCCGCCCGGGAAGCCCCAGAATTTCGGGTACTGGTGTTTTAATAATGAAAAGTTTTATAGTTACCCAGTACTTTTGCCTTTTCAATCACAATAATATATGCTGACCTTGATACACTGCTGCTGTCTAAGTTGTGAGATTCTAAGTGCCTTCTAAATTATGAGAAATATTTAACAGAGTTATAATGTTTAACAGAGTGACAGCATTGTTTTTTGTTTTTTTAGAAGGGGTGGTGGAAGAGGTTAAAATTCTATGTGTGTTCCATTGCATCCAACTTCCGTTTGTTAGGATCAGAACAGTGTTCCCAAACTGCTTAGGGTTACAAAGTGTTTACCATGTTTGCGGAGCAGCTATTATCAGGTTTTATCCAGCCAATGACACTCCCGGGTATATTATATTGAGGTGGATGTTTGAGAGAAAGCTCTGAAGAAATCACCTGAAATTAATGCTGGAAGAAGAGAGCGTGGTTGAATTTCTTGATGTCGGATTTCTACCGGGAAAAATAAATTCATATACCTTTGAATTTTTTTTTTTTTATTGCACCTTATAGAGATTTACTGGGAGATTTTCACCCAAGATCTAAGCATTCCAGATCTTATCAATGAACTCTTTTCCCAGGCTAGGTAGTTGGGGTTACAACTCAAAAGAAAAATGGCAAATCTGGATATAATGAATGGCCAGCGGAGGGATTAGCAGTAACTTATCTAAAGAAGAAAATAAGATTTGAGAAATACAAAGGCTGTGAAATATTATTAGTAGAAACAGCTTAAAAGTACTGTAGCACTAACCCTCAGCCATCTTAGCTGAGAAACACCACCTTTTCAAACTCTGTGAGTGCCTCTGTTACAGTGAAGCAGCATTTTGATTACGGCAAACAAAAATGGTCCTTGGGAATCAGACTTGACGGAACATTATGTTCTTCCAGGAGTATTTTTGTAGGTGGTGCTTACTTCAATTTCAGAACGGCTTTGTGGCACATCTGATTTTAATATACAGTTGTTAAAAATTCATGTAAATGTAATGAAGAATTTTAAAATAAGCTGATAACATTGGAGCCCAACAGAGAAACCTTAATGAAAAAGAGCTGATGGTGGGAGAGAAGAGATCCTGTCCTCACATTAAATACCAGTTGTCCTTCTGGGTGCTCCACAGAATCTTCACGGACCGACAGCATTCAGCGCTGCCCCTGGGGGCTGGACAACATCATCCATGGCTTTTGGGCTTCAAATTCTTGCTCTGCCCCTGATGAGCTGACCTTAGCCAGCTCACTAGTCTTGCTGGGACTCAATTTCCTCACCAGTAAAGTAAGAGTAGGGTGAAGACTCGCAACTCAAAAATCCTGCCGTCTGTTGCGTGACTTATACGACTAAACTAGCTTAGTGTGAAATCAAGTGACTCTGGAAATGGAACTGAGCTCTGCTATGGAGAAGGAGGGTTTGCCTTCATCTGCTTCTGGTTTGCCCTCTCCTCCTGGGTAACCCCCAAATACTGACTTCTGGACAGTCAGCCCTCTTTGTCATGCACAAAATGTTATCTAGGATAACCTCACTAAGTTGGCAGCTTCCCACCCTCCACCATCCCCAGGTTTCTATGTAGTATATAAATGTTTCAGAAATTCTCTTCCTTGAGAAACACTTGAAAGGAAAAAAAATCCCACAGAGACAGAAGAGCTCACAGACTAAGGCTTGGAAGAGATTTCAGCCAGCCACAGTGTGTTAACCTCATTTGGATTCGAACAAGCAGATTAAAAAAAAAAATTAAAAAGACATTTGTAAGACAATTGGCACTTGGCACATTTAGTAGATATTGAATCTCAAGAAACGATCATTAATACGTGTTAAAAAGAGTCCTTATCTTTTACAGACAGATTTTGAAACATTTGCAGATAGAATAATATGATGCTGGAGGGGCAGTTAGTGAGTAGATAATACAAATGAAACAAGCTCGGTGATGAATTGACAATTATAGAAATTGACTGGTGGGTACATGGGAGTTGATTACATGTATGGTCTACTTTTGTATAAGTCTCATAGCTTCCATCAATTAAAAAAATAAATAAAAGGTTAAAATAGATAACACTCCTCTCTGTACAGCACAGGAAACTTGACTCAATATTCTGTAATAACCTATATGAGAAAAGAATCCAAAGAAGAGGAGAAATGCAGATACATATAACCAAATCACTTTGCTGTATACCTGAAACTAATACAATGTTGTAAATTAACTGTACTCCAGTATAAAATTAAAAAAAAAAAAGAAGCTTAACAGGGATTCATCCTAAAGGAGACATATTTGCTGAGGTGTTGGAAAGGGCCGCCTGTCACCATTGCATAATCGTTGGGGGTAAATTTGGAAGTTCATCAATCAGAAAGCCTATAGCGAGGAGGCGCTGGCTGGCACGGGGCCCAGCTCTGTGTGGCTGTCATCTAGCCTCCAGGCCAATTTGCCCTCTATAAATATCAGTCTATATGAATGCTTTACTATTTTAACGCACGCTTGCAGCAGCTGCTCGGCGTGTTTGTTTACGTAGCTGTGAACCCTTCTGTAAACATCACTATCTCCAAATTGCCCATGTGTCAGGCACATAAAGGGCCCCCTTTAAAAATACATTTGTGCGATGAGACGTGGCCAGTGCCCAGATGTCTGGGTGGCTGGTGTCAGAATTTTCCAGGGTTGGATTCATTTTCAAAAATAGAATCACATGACTGGAAGGTTCTTGAGAGGTGACACATTCCCCCTGATCTGGGCAGGGCCAGATCCAAGCCATCCACCAGGAGCGTGGGTCTGTCTTTTGTGGGTGTGAGTCTTAGGGCCAGGACTTGCAGGCCCTCAAAGGTGGGCAAGACTCAGCCTCTTGCCTTCCAGGAGCTGACCTGCCATTTCTAAAGATGAGCCTGACCCTGAGTGATGTGATGAAGCAGGCTGGGGGCAGCGAGCTCAGGGATGGGATATTTACTGTGTGTCACTGGCTGACCTGTGCTGAGCCTGAGCCCCCCGCCGTCTGAAGGACTGATCCTCTCAGCCTACTGCTCAGTAGCTTGGGTCTCCAGAAGATGCCACATCGTGACACTGTGCGCCCACGCCGTGCAAGACAGGAAGAGGGCATTGCTTCGAGGCTGCAGAGGTTTGCTGATGAGGCTCGTCCTTGAAACGGGCCTCAGTGAGAGGCCCCCTAACGGAGGTCACGGACAGTAGTTTAAGGTCAACTGAGACAGACTTGAAACAAAGCTGGAGTCAAGCAGAGGCTGTTTTGTGTCAGCTTGGGTTTCCATGGCTCCTAATTTCCCATCTAGCCCTCCAGTGAATAATGAGATCTTTGTGAATTTGTTTTCCTCAGTGTGCATTTGGTCCACATTAATTTTTTTCCTGTGGCTTTGGTTCATTGAAGCATCTTTCCTTCCCCAAAGTGAAAGTGAAGTCGTTCAGTCCTGTCGGACTCTTTGAGATCCCCTGGAATGTAGCCTACTAGACTCCTCCATCCACGGGGTTTTCCAGGCAAGAGTACTGGAGTGGGTTGCCATTTCCTTCTCCAGGGGATCTTCCCGACCCAGGGATAGAACCAGGGTCTCCTGCATTCAGGCAGATGCTTTACCGTCTGAGCCACCAGGGAGTCCTTCCCAAAAGCCTGTTTCATACCCATAAATCCCAATTGTGCTTTTCATTCACAAAGAAAAAAGTGTCTCCCTGAAGTTTAAGAGATCAGACGTGCTGGAAAGACTGAACTGTGCAAATCCTGTCAAGAAAAAAATCAAGAGGTGTCCAGCTTCTAGAAAAACCCAGAACTTTCTAGAGCACTCCTCCTCCCTCTATTTTTGAGAAATTAGAAAATTATTGTTGTTATTTTTAGAAAGTTGATAGCAGTTGCCTTTCCCCAGGAACAGGGGTGTGTTGATTCCTTTTTGCTGGTAACCACCCAGTTTTCTCTAAAGCGGCAGCAGAAAGGCCACCGGATGCTCAGAGGCAAGTGTCAGTATGAATTACCAACAAAGGGACGGTCCTCTGGCTGGAAAGCCTCACTCATCACAAGCTGTCATCAGAAGGACACGGCGTGCCCTGGGGAGGATTCAGACTCAGGGACAACACAAAGATAAGTTCGTTATTCCGCATTTGTTTATCTTTCGAGATTGGACTTTGATCTGAGAAAACAGCTCCTGCAATTTGAAGTTCGAATTAACACCAGTAACCAGATGGTACCTCTCCACTGGATTTTGCTTCTGGGGCTCAGAGATGGGAGGAGAACTAAGCTTGCCCATTTTCTTCCATCCTGTCCTTTTGGGAGAGTTTATAGCGAGAAATCAAATATTAAAACTGCATCCCCAGGGGTCAGTTTGTGCTGCCAGAGGCTGTATCTCAATGGTCACCACTAGGGGGACCCAGAGTCCCTGTGCTTGGCCTGGGAGGAAGTTTCTGGTCTGTGGGAACTGATGGAGCTCCCTGTTTGAGTTGGTTTCCCCTCCCCTCTCCCTGATCCAGGCTCTTCCCCGCTATCCTCCTCCCTCTTTCCCTTCCTCCCACACAACTATTGCCTCACCAGTGTGCCCCAAAGTCAGGCTCAGGGTACAGAGGGCCCTGTGCACCTGTATAGCACTTATTTAGCATTTCACAATAATTATTTTGTTTTAGACATTCCTTCTGTCTCATGCAAAGGAGCACATTTTATGCAACGCCTTTTACTCACCTTTTTATTGCTTGCAGCATTTAAAAAAATCTACTGCTGAAGGTTTTACCACCTTAAGAGAAATTTGTTAGAGGTAATGACCTTGCCTGTTGGGTCCAGGGAGGCAGAGACATGGCACCAGTGACTTTCCCTGGATGGATGACTGAGCTCAAGTCATGGGTAGATGAAGACTCTGGAGTCTGGCCAGTGGCCATGCGTTTTCAGATTGTGTAAACCCACCCTGAGCCTCAAGTTGAAGACCTCAAAGCACAGAAGGGTTGATTGTACAACTAAAGAGCATCCCAAGGCTAAAATTGATAACTCAGAAGATAGTAAAGCAATGTGTGGATTAGTGTTCTACTTTATGCTTATCCTATGGGACACTATTGTTAGCTTATGTCAGCGGTTATGACTCTATTTCATAGAACGTTACAGATAAATATGGAAGGACCTCCTTTGCGGCTGGGATGTGTAAGACATATGAAAAGATATGAGTGAAGACTTCAATAAAAACAGACCATTTCTCTATTTTTAGAAGACATTATCTTGGTTAAAATATTCCAACAATTAGCTGTTCACAGCAGAAGGGCCAATAGGGCTATGGTGAGTGGGTCTCAATTTTTATTCTTTTCTGCTTGAGTTATTTACTGGGTCTGCATTATTGCACCTACAGGAGGTGTGGCAGTTAGAGTATAGAGAAAAGACACCAAATTCTCACTTGATGTAAAAGGAAAGCCAGGGCTGTGGGTCTTTCAAATGACTCCCAAAGAAGGGGCAAAATTACATTTTTATTAAAGCAATTTGTCAGGTTTTCCTTTGAAATGCTTAACTTCTTTTTCCTGTCTTGGCAATAAATAGCCTCAAGTTATACAAACTAAACAATGCTTTAAAACCACCTAAAATTGCTTTAGAGGGAGATCAAATTTTCATTTAAGTAAATGTTTGAAAATTTAAAATATATTAAAGAGGTGTTTTTAAAAATTATTTATTTTCCCAAGTTTTTTTTTTTTTTAAGCTAAATGGTTAGACTTCTTGGTGGACATCCTTAAGGTAAGAGGCTACATACTATTTCATGAATAAAGAGGTGACGTCTAATAGTGAGGGAGGTTCGGTTTTCCACATCTTGTCCTGAGTAAGGATTTGAAGTCCGGCTTAAAATGAACATCCATCCCCAGACACCCCAGAGTGGGCACGCCTTACCTGTAGCTTCCACCATTCCTTCCAGGATGACCACAATTTCCAGTTCCTCTTTGGGCAGCTGGGCTTTGGAGATCTCCCAGAAAGGACTCTGCTGGTTAATTTCGTGGCTGATGATGAGCGGAGATACCAGAAACAGACGGTCATCCCCCGTGTAATACCCGACGTTGATGTCCGTCTGGTTCAGAGGGATGAACTCCCCTTCCGAGGTCTGTTTGGATTTAATCAGCTTGGCTCTGATGGAAGCCTCCACGATGTGGGAATTCCTCAGATCCCCCACCCGAAACATCAGGCACAGTTTCCCATCCCGCATGGAGATCACTGCGTGCGTGGAAAAAACCAGGGTCTCCGCCCTCTTCTTGGGCTGCGATATTTTAACAAACATGCACCCCACCATGAAAGCGTTGACAATGGACCCCAACACCGACTGGATGAGGAGGAGGATGATGCCCTCCGGGCACTTGTCCGTGATGACCCGGTAGCCATAACCGATGGTGGTTTCTGTCTCTATGGAGAATAAAAAAGCAGAGACGAACCCGTTGAGGTTGGTGACGCACGGAGTCCACGATGGGTCCTCTATGTGGTCCATATCTCCGCGGATGTATGCAATTAGCCACCAAATCATCCCGAAAAAGAGCCACGTCACGGTGTAGACCATGACGAAGATGAGCAGGTTGAATCTCCACTTGAGGTCCACTAAGGTGGTGAAGATGTCGGTCAGGTAGCGGTAGGTCTCCCTCACGTTGCCGTGGTGAACGTTGCACTTTCCGTCTTTCCGCACGTACCTCTGGATTTTCCTTTTGGTCCGGTCCCGGCTGACGTGTCTCGGCAGGTCGTCCCTGGCCTGCTTAGGCAACTTTGGCTGGTGAATGGCCACGGGGCTCTCAACGTCCTGGTCCATGGAGTCACCCTCTAGGACGTTAGCTGGTGGTTTGGAGAAAAGAAAAGAGAAACCAAATGAACCGCTGGCTCTCTGAGGGTCCTGGAAACCCTCTTGCTGGTTGGCAGTGTGGTAGACGACCGAGCATCATTGGACCATTTGCGCAGCTCCTATCAGAGCAGATGAAGCCTCTTTTGGGAGGAGCGTCATCTCCCTGTGCCCTGGACTTTACCACACTTCCCACCAGGACAAGGCTCACTGCTGTGAAAGTGTCTCCCTGCCAGCAAGTTCTAAGAGTCGACTCTGACAGCAGGGTGTCTCCTGGCTCTCTCTGAGATGCTGTGGTATGTGAGAAGCAGCACACTCCGGATAAAGAAATGTTTCGATCCAGACAGCCTTGGTTCTACCACTCAGCGGCTGTGGGCTCCTGGTCGTGCTGTTACGGATTGTATTCTCCTAAATCCATATGTTGAAGCCCTGACACCCAGTGTGACTCTATTTGGAGATGGGTCCTCTGAGGACATAATTAAGGTTAAGTGAGTGCAAAAGGGTGAAGCCTGAATCCAAAAGGACTTGTGCTCTTTTAAGGAAATGAAGAGACACCGGGGCTGTGTTTGCAGAGAAAGGCCATGTGAGGACACAGAGAGGAGGCAGGAAGAAAGGTCTTCCAAACCGATTGAGGGCACCAGAAACCAACCCTGCTGGCACCTTGGTCTTAAACTTTCAGCCCCCAGAACTGTGAGAAAATAAATTGCTGCTGTTTAAGCCCTCCAGTCTGTAGGGTTCTGTTAGGGCAGCCTGAGTAGACCAATAGCCTATTCAAATTCATTGACTGATCCACAGTTTTCACATTTACAAAACGGTCATCACGATAGCCAATTCATAGGGTTATTATAAAGTTAAACAAGACCACATGCATGATATCTGCCTGCATGGAACAGACATGTAATAAACATTCCTTTGTAATTGTTCCTTTGCTACTCTCCTTGATTTTAAGGGCAAGAATTTTGAGTGAAGTCTTTAACTCAGTCAAATTTCAGAGTTGAAAAATTTCTGGGTTTTATTGGTAAGTATGAGCTTCCATGATGGCTCAGCTGGTAAAGAATCCGCCTGCGATGCAGGAGACACTGGTTCGATTCCTGGGTCGGGAAGATCCCCTGGAGAAGGGATAGGCTACCCACTCCAGTATTCCTGGGCTTCCCTCATGACTCAGCTAGTAAAGAATCTGCCTGCAGTGCAGGAGACCTGGGTTCTATCCGTGGGTTGGGAAGATCCCCTGGATAAGGGCATGGCAACCTACTCCAATATTCTGGCTTGTGGAATTCCATGGACTGTAACAATGTCCCTGCTCCATGGGGTGGCAAAGAGTTGAACATGACTGAGTGACTTTCTCATGCATGCATTTTACCCTAAGGCGATGCCAAGGTTAAAAGCAGTGTGGGGCATGTCTTTCTCTTCCTATATGTTTACATGTTTGATGTGGTTTTTGCCTCAACATTTAACGTCTGCAGTTTTGGCTTGTGGTTGTATTCTTTCTGCTGGCCTTCATGATTAATGCATTGGTATGATCATTTGATGACGAAGCATTAGGAAGACTCTCCCAGAATCCGAATGCAAGGGGGCATTTAGAACGGATGTTGCTATGAAACACATATAAACCACTGTGTGAAATTTCTTGTTCAGCCAATAATTTTAAAGCTTTCTGAAAGTTTTATAAGCAGTTTCTTCCCTCAGGCTTGTGCTCTGTGTCATTTGACTCTGGGGTGCCTTTTCTCCCCTTGGTTAAAGGAGAAAAACAGTCTGTTGAGAACACATTTATCTGAATAAGCAAGCAGCTGGGGATGGGACTCGAGCGGTACCAACTTATCTTATGGATTAACCTTGCTCATGGTTGGATAGTTTCCTTAATAATCAATCCCATGGATCTGTTTTTCTCTTTCAGCACAAGGAAGAAGCAGCATCTGGTCTGAGAGTCCAATGTTTGGCGAGATAGCTTTGCTGTTTAGATAACTGCCCTCAGTAACTCTTCATTTGTAGAGGAGGAACCTTGTCTTTTTTCCTCTTAGAACAGAACAGATACCAGGACAAGAGTCAAAGGAAGCAGCTGAGACTGGGACAGGGTGGATGGGGTTGGGCGATCTGGATGGGAGTCATGGGCAATGTCCCTGCTCACTGCTAGCACCCCATGCAAGGCGGGATGGGGGGTCTGATGGAGTGGTTGTCATGTCTGAGCTCTCATTGCTAATTTTGCCCCGAGACGGAGTCTCTAAGTCTGACTTCATGTGGGCTGAACTCGGTTCAAAATCAGCCAGGCTGGGCACTCTTGTCTGGAGACCTGGACTGTGGTCTGACCTTGGCCCCAGGTGGGGAGCTCTTTGCCTATACAGAGTCACCCTGGGGACTTGTTTCCCTGAGTGTTGAGGTGGGAGAGGGTGGCTTTGTCAGATTAATACTCTTAGCAGTTTTCTGGGCTTCCCTGGTGGCTCCGATGGTAAAGAAGCCACCTGTCAATGCAGGAGACGTGGGTTTGATCCCTGGGTTGGGAAGATCCCCTGGAGAAGGAAATGGCAAAACTCACTCCAGTATCCTTCCCAGGGAAATCCTACAGGAAAGAGGAGCCCGGTGGGCTATAGTCCGTGGGGTCACGAAAGAGTTGGGCATGACTTAGCAACTCAACAACAACAGCAACAGTTTTCTGCAATCTTTCCACACGTTCATATGTCATGGAGGGAACCTACACTCATCTCAGCCCCCAGTTTGAAGCTGTTTTCTCCATCTTCTGGCTCACTTGTAACCTTCCTGTTTGAATGGTCAGTGAGTTTCTGGACCTACATGAACAGAGGTAACTGCTCTGGGCAGTCCTGGGAACCTGCCAGTTGATCCTACAAAACCACTTTCCCCCTTTTCTTAGCTCAGGACTGGATCACATTTCCCAGCTTCCTTTGCATGGAGGGGCAGCCACGCTCCCAGACCTGGCCCACTAGGACTGGGTGTGCCCTGCTGGGCCAAGGTCTTAAATAATGGGTATGCCCCCTCCTCTGGCCTTGCCCCTTGTAGGATGGATGATGGAATCATGAGATGGAGGGGCCTGGGTCCCCAGCTGATGGCAGAAAGCTGCCATCTAACCAGAAACAAAAATAATTGTGTTTAAACAGGTACTAATTTTGACTCTAGCCTTCTCTCTAATGCTGTGGGCATCAATACAGACATGGATAAGCAGATAGAAGAGTTCTCGAAGGGCTGATGTGGGAAAAAGCCGGGAGAGAGGAAGAGAGTTAAGATGGGGTGTGTGTGGGTTTCATGATGTTGAAAAGAAACAAAGGTCTCCCCACATGGAGTCCCCTGTGCTAAGCTCTGTATCAGCCAAGGCAGACTGATTACCTATCCTAACCCCAGGTTCAGTCCCTCCAGAAATGTAACCTTTTACAGTCAGTCTGGAATTTCCCGGCCACAGAAGAGGTAATCTCTCACAGAGACCCCTACTTTCCCTGTAAAGCAGGTGATCTTGCCTGACATAATCCTTTATTGTTTATGACTTCCTGTCCCATCCCTTTTAGACCTTTAAAAATCATCCACTTTGTACAGCACCCCTAGTGTCTATCTGCTAAATAGGATGCTGCCTAGTTCGTGCATTGTTGAATAAAGCCAATTTGATCTTCAAAGGTACTCAGTTGAGTTTTATTTTTTAACAGTGAAAGTGAAAGTGAAGTCGCTCAGTCGTGTCCGACTCTTCTCGACCCCGTGGACTGTAGCCTACCAGGCTCCTCCATCCATGGGATTCTCCAGGCAAGAACAGTGGAGTGGGCTGCCATTTCCTTCTCCAGAGGATCTTCCCAACCCAGGGATTGAACCCTGGTCTCCCGCATTGCGGGCAGACACTTTAACCTCTGACAGTATCTAGCAAGAAATAAAATATTGCCTGCCATGTCAGTAAACAAAGAATGTCACGGTCATCAGCAACTGCAGCCCTCCAGTGGTGAGCCCTGAGGGAACTCAGGAAGGAAATAAAGAATACTTGTCATCTAGCAGCCATCAGACTGTGACCACTCCCCACAGGGAGCCCTGCGGAAACTCAGGATGTGAAAACACAGGCTGCTGGCCCCAGACAGCTGAGGAGCATGTCAAAGGAATGATTTCAGTAAGCTCAGACGCTTGCATTTTCCCATTCGTAGAAAAGCACTCAGTTCCTTAGCTTGAGATATCTAGCTTTCTTTTAGTAACTGTCATCTTTTTTTCCCTATCATATGCCCTTTGTTGCAAAACTTTTACCTATTCTAGCTCTCCCTCCTCGCCTCCTTGGAGCAGTTCTCTCAGGGTTACTTGAAATACTCCCTCCTGGGCTTGAAGTTCTCAGTCGGTCCTCTGAATAAAAGGCAACTCTCAACCTTACGGTTGTGCTGTTTTTTGTTTCTTTAGTTAGCACCTTAATGAACTAGCATGTGGTTAATCGAATGTCTGTGTCGTGTGTCAGGGAAAAAAGTGTCAATGCGTATGCTACTTAAGTGCCTTTTAAAAACGAACAAAAATGGGAGCAAAGAAAGCTAAAGGTCGCAGGGAGTGGGATGGAATGGTGGCCTTGAAGTAGAGAAGAACAAATCTGACTCCATGTTGCACTGGTTTCTTTTACTTTAACCTTTGGATTCAATTGTTTTGCTACAAGCTAAGAATGTTGCCTATAGCCTGAAATACACAGGGTAGCCCATTCTCAAAGCTCTGATCTTTAAAAGTGTAATGCTCATTGATACAGAGATCAAAAGTTGTAGAATTGAGAAAAACGTTTGTCTTGTTGGAGGTTTCTAGGATCATCATGACTGGACCTATACAAACAGCGGCAACAGCAAAGGATTCCGACACCAAGACGTTTGCAACAACCAACCACGCTCCCTCCGCTTTCAGTCTAAAAGAAATCTGAACTCTGACTTCGGTAAGATGGTGCTTTAGGACACTAGTCCATCATCTTCTCAGTCTGCTGGTTTTCCAAATAAAGTCACTATTCCTTGTCCCCACAACTCATCTCCTGACTTATTGGCCTGTAGTGGGTGAGTCGTATGAGCCTGGACTGTGTGACAGCCTCAGCCAGGTGAGGCAGTGTGTGCAGGTGAGATCCATCCCAGGGAAGATGGGATGGGAAGCTTAATAGCGCCTGGTGGGGAACAGGAACACAGTTGAGAAACCAGAGAAAATGTGAGAGTATCTGGAGCATAGAGGAGACTGAATCTGGAGTGTCAAGTAAGAAGTGATGCCAGGAGGAGTCGGAGTCAGGCGTGGAGCGGTCCAGCCTTAGGCCCTGTCCGGAGCAAACACAGGCCGCCCTGGACTGGGGAGGTGTGTTCAGTCGCTTTAGTCGTGTCCGACTCTTTGAGACCCTATGGACTAGCCCGCCAGGCTCCTCAGTCTATGGAATTCTCCAGGCAAGAATACTGGAGCAGGTTGCCCTGCCCGGGGAGGGGAGAGGGCCGTGGCAGGTCTGAGCTGTGAGCAGTGCTTCAGCACCTGTGGGCATGAATGCAAATACGCACGAAGGTGGGGTGCGGTGGGGGGGTGGAATACAGAAAGGAATGTTAATGATCGCTCTTAACATTTCTTTCTTTCTTGGAATCCCAGGTGTGAATTTGAGGGGGTGATGTGAATTGCATTGGCAAGAGCATTTGAGCTGCTCAGCGGGGAGAGCTGCAGCTGTGGCTGGTAGAACCGACCATCCTTCCTGTTCCTGCACAGCCTGGAACGCAAAGGACCTCCCACCCACCTCTCAACCCGACCACCGCCCTGCCGGCACTTGCCCTGGGCCCCAGTCAAGCTCACGCGCATCAGACAGCCAGTCAGAACCGCTGCCCTGGTCCTTCCGCATCCAGCTTGTGGCTTGCCCAGAGATAGTGTAGTGCAACTCTCAGCAGACTGTGAAGTGCTGTACAGCATGCAAAAGGATGGCCCGCGCGGGGCCCGGGATCTTGATGGTTTCCTTGACCTGAGTTGCTTTTCTGTCTTTTGTTTCAGAGTAAATGTGGGTCTGTGTGAAAAATCCAACCCCTTCTCCCTGTTCTTTCTCTCTCTCCTTATTAGAAAGACGGGCTTCCTAGGTGGTGCTTGTAGTAAAGAATCTGCCTGCAATGCAGGAAATGTGGGAGATGGGGGTTGGGTCCCTGTGTTGGGAAGATCCCTTGAAGTAGGAAATGGCCACCCACTGCAGTATTCTTGCCTGGAGAATCCCATGGACAGAGGAGCCTGGTGGGCTATAGTCCATAGGGTCACAGAGTCAGATAAGACTGAATGACTTAGCTCAGAAAGACATTAGAAAGATGATTAATTAACGTTAAACTAGCTAAGGTGCAAAATAATCCGATGGTGAACTTTAACCTCAAAGAAACAACACATGACTGAGTTACAAGCTGGAAAGGACCTGGTCAAAGAACCACTAGAATTACCTTGTGTTTTGGGGACTTCACTTGTGGACCGAGGCTGCCGTGATGCTCTAGGTCAGTAGAAATGTTCTTCTGATGAGCATTTCTACATGGCAAATTATACACGAATTCAATGGGGGAAACTTGTCGTGTCTAAGAGTGTTCAAGGAACCCTTTGAGAATTTCTAGTCTCATGGGGGAAAACCCCACAGAAAAACAGGGTGGATGTCAAAGGCACAGACCAAATCAAAGACTGGAAGGAAATGCACACAGATATTAATAGGGAACTTCTGAGATGGGGGCTGAGGGGGCTTCTAATTTTCCTTTTAAATATTCTACAGACTTCCCTGGTGGTCCAGTGGTAAAGAGTCCTCCTTCCAGTGCAAGGGACGCAGGTTTCATCCCTGGTTGGGGAATTAAGATCCCACTGAAGGAGGAAACAGACAGAACAGGCTCCATCTTGAAAGTGGGACTCCATCTTGGGCCAGACTGTGGACTTTGAGCTATATGCCCAGTATCTATGGAAACAACACACCAACTAGAAAACCAGATTTCCTGCAAGGCTCCCCCCCCACCCAGGAATAGCCCCAGGGCTCATACCTAGACTCTCTGTCACCTAAAAGAATACCCTAATTATCTGTGTAACCGAATAGAATCATACATTCTATTATGCTTACTGGGGTATGACCACAGGCCTCTCGGTAATTGTCCACTGTTAACTACCTAGGCTTAAGGCATACAACGCAGGTTAACTTTGATTGTATCTTTCTTTTCTTTTGTTCAGACTAGTTTCAGGGAATTTAGGGACGTACACTTAGGGTATATAAAGTTTTCACAAAAAACTGGTCGGGCTTCTTGGCTAAGAGGAGACTCTGCCTTGGGCCCGCCAGTGTAATAAAGGGCACCCCACCATCTGCGTTGTCCTTCTGCGTGAATTTGTTTCCCAGAACGCGAGGCTACAGCACCACATGCCCTGGGGCAATTAAGTGAACACACCATAGCTACCGAGCCTGCGCCTCGTCTAGAGAGCCGGAGCTCTGCAGACGACAGAGGGACACCCACGTGCCAGGACCCGGGAGAGGCCTGCACACCACAGCGAAGGCCCCGTGTGCCGCAACGAAGACCTAGGCAGCAAATAAATAAATGTTAAAAGAGTTTTGACTTTTCCCAAATTTTCTAGGATGACTTTACATTACTTTTACCATCAGGAGGGGAAGAAAAAAGGTATTTTTCAAACAAAATGTTGAGACTCTCCTGGCGTATGACTGATGGAATTTAGCACAAAGGAGCTAAGGAATGATCAAGTACTTGATCTGAAGGTCTGGTGACATAGAAATGAGGACATTGGCCTCACCCGACTCGAGGGGAATCGTGAGTGAATCCCGTGGGATGCTTGTGCTGGGAGGAGCAGTGGGGATACGGAATGTGTGTGGGTCTGAGACTGTCAGGGCAAGCACGCTGACTGAAACTGCCCACCCCGGCCAGGCGTCATTGTGACCATTTGCACGAGTTGTTTTACAACAGGAGGTCCTGGTAAGGAGCACGGAACTAATAAGTTGCCACCACCAACCGGAAGAGTCCGGGAAAGGTCAAAAGGTGATACCACGTGTCCAACCACCTCCCAGAATCCTTCTCGCTGGCGTCCATCTTGGCTGAACAAGGCGGGCACCACCAGGAAGGACTCTGAGTCAGAATGATTGGCCAAAGACAACCCGGAAACTAATCCCATCACCATAAAACCTGAGATTGTGAGCTACATGGCAGAGCTGTTCTCCTGGGTTCCCTTAACCCACTGATCTCTGCCCGGGTGCCCCTTCCCAATAAAATCTCTTGCTTTCTCAGCACATGTGTCTCCTTGGACAATTCATTTCTGAGTGTTAAACAAGAGCTCACTTTTGGGCCATGGAAGGGGTCTCCTTTCCTGCAACAAGACCACTGGAGGGGTGGATATGAAGTATAGATTGGAGGCAAAGACCTGTGAATATTTTCTGTAAAAGGGTCAATGGTAAATACTTTAAATTTTGCAAACAACATAGATCTTTGTTGCATACTCTTTTTTTCCCCCTCCCCCTGGCAATCCAGTGGTTAAGACTTCACCTTCCAATGCAGGGAGTGCAGGTTTGATCCCTGGTTGGGGAGCTAGATTCCCACATGCCTTGATGCCAAAAAACCAAAATGTAGAACAGAAGCAATATTGTAACAAATTCCATAAAGACTTTAAAAGTAGTCCACATCAAAAAAACTTTAAAAATTTGTTTACACTGTTTTAAAAGTATAAAATTATCTTTAGCTCACGGGCAGTGCAGAGGAAGGCTGCAGGCTGGATTTGACTCACTGGGCTATGGTTGACTGACCTCTGGGTTAACAGGATGCTGATAAGAAAGAAAGATGGTTTGCTGCTGGGTTAAGGGAGCAGCCATGAGGGTGAAGATGGGGCAATGGATCTGGGCTGAATAAGAAGCAAAACTCAAGTAATCTGGAGATTAGTGGCCACGGAGGGGAGCAGCCAGGAGGATGGGGGATGGCAGGATGGTTGAGACCTGGAGGCAGAGGATGATGCTTCAGGTGAAAGTATCTGCTCGATTCCGTGGGCTGCCCGGGTGGCTCAGTGGTAAAGAATCCGCCTGCCAATGCAGGAGACTCAGGTTCAATCCCTGGGCTGGGAAGATCCCCAGGAGGAGGGCATGGCAACCCACTCCAGTATTCTTGTCTGGAGAATCCCCATGGACAGAGGAGCCTGGCGAGCTACAGTCCACGGGGTCACAAAGAGTCAGACACGACTGAGCATGTATGCACGTGCTTGCACCCGTGGGAAATCAGGTGTGTGGGGATGAGGCTTATCAGGGACCAGACCAAGCTCTAGATTTTGGAGGTGGTCAGCACATACTCATGGAAGAGTAACTATGGATATGGTGAACGCCTCTCTCTTCCCTAGGAGACTGTAGCGTGAGTAGAGGATACAGAAGACAAGAGCCTGGAAAACAATTATAGTATGAAGTCAGAAGGAGAGGAGCCAGAGAGGGTCCTGAGGAAGGGACGGATGGGAGACGTGAGGGGCAGAGGGCTGCCCAGGTGGCAAGTGGGACACACACACTGTGGGGACAGCTGGAAGAAAAGTGACACGTCCTTTCCCTCTTTCACGGACTTCCCAGGTGGCTCAGTGGTAGAGCACCCACCTGCCAATGCAAGAGACATGGGTTTGATCCCCTGGGTCAGGATGATCCCCCAGGAGGAGTAAATGGCAACCCATTCAAATATTTTTACCTGAAAAATGCCACAGACAGAGAAGCCTGGTGGGCTACAGTCCATGGGGTCTCAAAAACTATCTTGGGACGCTGATTTTGTGTCAGTATAAAAATTATAAGTGTTTGAAAGATAAAGCAAGAAGATAAACCATGAAAAATATTTTCACACATAATGTTTCCAATTTACAAAAACAATGAATACCCCCACAGGAAAAAAATGATCAAAGGAAGTGAATAAGGAATTTATAAGCGAAGAAATACACAGAGCTGAGGAGCATATGTTCAACCATGGCAAAGTAAAAGCACTGCAAATATAATAACATTTTTTAAACTCCAAAGTTAGTATCATTAAAAATAGACCGTAAATACAGTATGTGGAGTTTGTGTGCATGGTAGGTCAGTAGAACTGTGAATTTGCATATATTATCAGATGTGCAAACTGGCAAAGTCTTCCTGGAGGACAGGGTGAGAGTAGGTCTCGAAATTTAGAAATGATTAGATGTATTAGCCATTCTGGGTGTAGACATTTATCCTAAGAAAATAATTTTACAACATTTATCTGTTGTAGGCATGGGCTTCCCTGGTGGCTCAGCTGGTAAAGAATCCGCCTGCAATGAGGGAGACCTGGGTTTGATCTCTGGGTTGGGAAGATCCCCTGGAGAAGGGAAAGGCTACCCACTCCAGTATTCTGGCCTGGAGAATTCCATGGACTGTATAGTCCATGGGGTCGCAAAGAGTTGGACACGACTGAGTGACTTCCACTTTTCACTTTCAGGCAGGGGATATTGCAGCCTCTTTTGTAACAGTTAAAAAATAGAGACAATTTAAATATCTATCCACGGAGCACCAGTTAAATAAATATACTGTTGCAGGTATAACCATTGGAATACTACGCAGTCATTGAAAATGATTTTCCAGTGTTTTGGGGTCTTCAGCTGTGTGTAGAAGTCACCTTCTTAATGAGGCACTTACCTCCTCTTTTAAAAGTCACAGTCACTGCCACTCACTCCTCATACTGCTCTTCCTTATGCTACTGTTTCCTTTTTCTGTAGCACTTTTCATCTTCAAGGCGGTTACTTATTATGTTAATAATCTTATGTTGGTTGTCCCTGTCCGAAAGGAAGTTTCTGAGCAAAGATCTATGCATGTTTTTTTCACCATTAGATCTCAGGCTCTGGAAAATGTGTCTGACACATAGCAAGCGTCTGCGTCTATTTATTGGATGAAAGAGTATATGTTTACCAATCTGGCATGTTGTCCATGCCACAGTTTAAGTGAAAAAACATAATAAAATATGCAGTTTTCTTTGCATATATTGTCTTATATTAATGAGTGTAGAAGAATGTCATCCAAAATGTTAATTTAGGTAAATCTCTAAGAGCTGTAAGTTTATGGGTGTTTTTGCTTTCTTTCAATTTTTCTACATCGAAACTTTCCCTTAATGACTCTATAATCTGAAAAATCTGTAGGAAATATAAGGCTATTTCTGTTTTAAATAATCAAAACAATTGCTGCATAGAGCTACTGAGCCATGTCCATTGTTCTTGGCAATTGGGATTTACTAGCTTTGGCACAGAGTCGGACATGACTGAAGTGACTTAGCAGCAGGAGCAGCAGCTTTGAATGGTGTTGCTCTCAAATTCACACACGCTTGAACCTCAGACTACTACTTTGTTTGTAAGTAGAGTCTAATTTCAGCCCACTCCAGTATTCTTACCTGGGAAATCCCATGGACAGAGGAGCCTGGTGGGCTATAGTCTTCTGGGTCACAAAAGAGTCAGACATAACTCAGTGACTAAGCAACAAGGGTCCAGTTTGGAGCTGCAATTCAGATAAAGATTCAGATGGAATCATTCTGGAGTAGGGTGTGCTCCAAAGCCAATTAGAATATCCTTATAGGAGACAGAAACGGACAGGCAGAGAAGGCTGTGTGATGGGAAAGCTGGGGAGTGGAGTGATGCGGCCACAAGCCAAGGAGCCCCTGGAGCCCCTGGAAGCTATTGGGTGAGGTGGGATTCTCCCCTAAAGTGTCTGGAGGGAGGGCAGCCCTGCTGACACCTTAATTTCAAACTCTGGCCTCCAGAAATGAAAGAGGAGACTTTTCTGTTGTTTTAAGCCACCTACTCTGTTGTGCTGGCCGCTGGAAACTCATGCAGTTGGTGACTTTTGTGTGGGGTAGTTTGGGCATGTTTATATCCTGAGAAGAAGCCGAAGGGGAGAGGTTGACTCTACAAGGATGGAGGCTGGGGACGAGTGAGGTGTCTGATCGACTGTAAATCAAGACAAAGTACTGTTGAGAGCAAAGGTGGAGGGGGCGGGGTGAGGCGCCTGCGAGCTCCATCCTGTTCGTGACCCCCTGGACTGTAGCCCGCCAGGCTCCTCTGCCCATGGGATTTCCCAGGCAAGAATATTGGAGTGGGTTGCCATTTCCTTCTCCAGGGGATCTTCCCTGCCCAGGGATCAAATGGGTGTCTCCTGCCTTGCAGGTGGATTCTTGACCCGCTGAGCCATGGGCAGCATGTCTCTTTCCTCCTGAGAGGCAGGTGTGGAACGGAGAGGAAGCGAGAAGGATGGGGAGGGAATCTTGGCGACATCTCTCTAAGGCTTCGTGTCCTGGAGGAGCTTCAGATGGGCTCATTTTCCAGTGTGAATTTAAACAACAGTCTGCACTTCAGTAGACTTGTTGAATTTCACGTACATCTCACAATGCAAGTAACTGAACTCTGCATAATCAGAGATCAGCCTAAGCTTTCCTCATCGTCACTGCTCAAGAAAGCCACATGTAAACAGAAACTTGTACCCTCCTGTTCATAGCAGCACTGTTCACAACAACCAGAAGGTGGAAGCAACCCAAGAATCCATCAGCAGATGAATGGATAGGCTTAAAAGGAAGGGAATTCGGACACATGGGACAACGTGGGTGAACCTTGAGGATATTATGGTTTAAGTGAGATAAAGTCACAGAGAGCAAATGTTTGCGTTTACTTATAGGAGCTTCCTAAAATAGTCAAGTCCTTAGAGACAGAAAGCACCAAGGGCTGGGGGAGGAGGGAATGGGGAGTCAGGGTTTAATACTTATGGGGCTTCAGTTTGGGAAGAGAAAGAATTCTGTAGTTGAACGATAGTATGGCTGCACAACAATATGAATGTACTTAATGACACAAAAATGTGGATTCTATAGAATGACTGAAATGGTAAATTTAGGTTTATACTTTACCACAATAAAGAAGTACATTGTGTAAACAAAAAGACAAGCATATCTATTTCCTAAATGGGAAGAGTTGCTCAGTTGTGTCTTACTCTTTGTGACCCCATGGACCATAGCCCCCCAGGCTCCTCTCTCTATGGAATTCTCCAGGCAAGAACATTGGAGTGGGTTGCCATTCTCTTCTCCAGAAGGTTTGCAAACAGCAATAAATAATTGCAGGTGATGATGCTGCAGAGATAGGACAGGGTGGGGTTTTCCTGTTAGAGTCATTCTTGCATTTTTCCATTTATGCTCCCGTAGACAACTGGAAGGCATCTGAGAGACAATCAGAGCTGTAGTTACAAGTGGTGCTTAAAGTTCAAAATCAACAGTTGGCTTTGGTCCTCTTGCCATGATGCTTGTCTTCCTGCATAAGTCCTTATGTGGCGATTCTTCTTCACTTGTCACCGACAGCTGATGTGCCATGGGGAGGTGAAGTCATGTTTACTTGTCTTGTATCTTGAGCTGTTGTAACAATGGGAGACTATTATAATGATCAGAAATCCAGACCACTGGAAAGTTTAAATCACAGGTGTGTGTGTGTGTGTGTGTGTGTGTGGCAGAACAGCTACTGTGTTCCACTGGGAAGATGTGATGAAAACTAAAGGGTAGAGGGCGCCTTTTAAAATCCTAACTCAGGGGCTCCACACATGAACCTAAATTTAGAACATCTAGTACCCTCTGCAAGGTCATAGGACTGGCCCTGGCTGCTTTGCACGTGGGTATGACTTTGGACGAGAAGGGAAATGACAGTTCACTTTGGAAAGGACAAAGGAGACCAACATTCAATACTGTGATTTCTTTTCTCATTGGATTTCAAGAATCAGAACCTTGAATAGTTAGAACTGTTACTGAAAGTGGAGGGTCCAATTGCTCACAGCTGAAAAGCTAATGAAGAAGCCAGGTTGATGGAAAGGAAAGGTTGCTTGATTTTGGATGCCGGCCACCAGGGCGTTGGGGGCAGGGAAGGCAGATGTCTCTCTAAAGGCAGACTCTCCCCCCGCCCCCCACCCCCTGGAAAAGCAGGAAGCAAGAGATTTTATAGACAGACAGAGGGGGGCTGCATGCAGAAATGGCATAGTCATCTCTGACAGACGTCTTGAAACTGGTCGTGGTGGTCTGATGATGTCATCTTGATTGTTTCAAGTACAGTTCAGTCGTATCTGCCTCTTTGAGACCCCCTGGACTGTAGTCCCCCAGCTCCTCTGTCCATGGAATTCTCCAGGCGGGAATCCTGGAGTAGGTAGCCACACTTTTCTCCAGGGGATCTTCCCAAGCCAGGGATAGAACCTGGGTCTCCTGCATCGCAGGCAGATTCTCTACAGTCTGAGCCACCAGGGAAGCCCCAGTCTTTAGTTCCAGGGTCTGTCTGTTTCCATTTCCTTGAGGCCAACCCTCAGAATCATGGCAGCTTATGTTGTGGCTACAGTCTGGTTACCATGTAGTTAATATCTTTCATCTGGTGGGGGTTTCAGTATCTATATGACAGCTCTCCTTGAGAAGGAACTAAAAGTCCTTGACTGTGCTTGATGGCTATTATTATTTGATCGTCCTTGACTATTTTCCTTTGTTTCTGCATGTTCTCATTACTCTAATTAAACTTATTTTTGGGCTAAAGTTTTTCCCTAGAAAAAGGCAGGCTGAGGACATGGGGGCTGGGGTAGGGGAAAGGACTGCAGGGTCCTGCTTTGTTTCAGGACCCTTAAGAACCTCTCAGGACCACACAGTTGTGTAGTTGCACACTGCATAGGGTGCCCAGAGGAGGGGAGCAAGAGGCTGAGCTCCAGTCTGTGCTGTGCCTGCCTTGTCAAACTGTGGGTATCATTTATTTCATCCTCCTCCTTTCTAAATTCAAATTTTTAATTGAAATATAATTGATGTACAAGATTAGATTAGTTACAGGTGCATGCTATAGTGATTCATAGTTTTTTTTAAGATTACACTCTATTTATAGCTATTGTAAAATATTGGCTATATTCTTCTTGTACAATATATGCTGGTAACTAATTTTATACCTAATAGTTTGTACCTGTTAATCCTCTACCCCTGTGCTGCCCTTCCCTCCTCCCTTCTCCCCACTGGTTTGTTCTCTTTATCTGTGATTCTGCTTCATTTTCGCAGTGTTCCCTAGTTTGTTGCATTTTTATTTTAATTATTGGAATATAGGTGCTTCATACTGCTGTGTCAGTGTGAATCAAAGTGAACTGATTAATATTCAAAGTATGAAGCAAAGTGAATCAGCCATGTGTATGTTAGTTGCTCAGTCATGTCCAACTCTCTGTGACTCCATGGACTGTACATATACATGTATCCCCTCTTTTTTGAATTTCCTTCCCGTTTAGGTCATCACAGAGTAGAGTTCCCTGTGCTGTACGTTAGTTTTATTAGTTATCTCTTTAAACATGCATGCTATTTGGTGAGCAAGAGACTTAGAATGTCCCAGCATGTCAGAGACAGGGGTCGGCTGTGGTTGGACTAAGCAGCAAAGTGAAAGTGAAGTCGTTCAGTCGTGTGTGACTCTTTGCAGCTCCATAGACTGCAGCACACCAGGCCTCCCTGTCCATCACCAACTCCCAGAGATTACCCAAACTCATGTCCATCGAGTTGTTGATGTCATCCCACCATCTCATCCAATGTCATCCCCTTCTCCTTCTGCCTTCAATCTTTCCCAGCATCAGGGTCTTTTCTAATGAGTTGGCTCTTTGCATCAGGTGGCCAAAGTATTGGAGTTTCAGCTTTAGCATCAGTCCTTCCAGTGAAAATTCAGGGTTGATTTCCCTTAGAATTTTATTAGAATATAGTAAAGCAACTGTACTCCAATAAAAATTAAAAAGGAATAAAAAGAAGGAGAAAGGTCTTGGTAGTTCACTCTGAACAGTGACCAGGTAAATGGAAACTTCAGGAAAACTGGTCCCCGCAGTGAAACCCTTGTTGGGAGACTCCAACTGTTACCTGTGGGGGTGACTTGGAGACCAGGATTCAGGGTATTTTCCCTAATAAGGTATATTTAATTTTACAAGAAAACAGTTATTTCCCTGTATCATTTCCCCCTCATCTTCACCTTTACTGCACCATCTATAGGGATCGTGTCATTTAACTTGGTACTCAAAGTTTGTTAGCATTTTGATCAGATTAAACCTGAGGTTCCCCCTTCCTCTGGAGGCTTGTATCCTCTGAATGGGTTGCAGTGATTACACTAATTTCTGCAACAGTGAAACTGCATTGCTTTTATTGAGACGCGGTTTAAATTCCTGGTGAAGCTCTGGCTGGAGTGCAAAAGGCCTACATTTTGTGTTTCATTAAATCTGCGTTGTCCTGGAGAAATTTGCTGTTGGCATTTCAGAGTCTTTTGAAGAGAAGCCTGCTCACTTCAGTCATTGCCTTAGTCCTCAGGAAGGGGCGGGTCCTTAGCCAGGGCTTTGTGGAGGGAAAATGCACTGGATTTGGGGCCTCAAGTCCTCAGATAACCACTTGGTCCCCTATCTTGGTCCACAGGCCTTACTTCCTCACCTCCCGGTGCCGTTTCCCCAAGGACCGCTGGCAGAGGACCTACCCCACCAGCTTTGATCCTGAGAGATAATTTCCATCTACAGTTGTTTTTTAGGATGAAATAAGAAATTTCTTTTAAAAGGAAGCTCGAAAAGAATGAAATAATGCCATTTGTAAAAACATGGATGGACCCAGAGATGATCATACTAATGAAATAAGCCAAAGATAAATATCATATGATATCACTTATATGTGGAATCTAAAATATGATGCAAATGAACCTGTTTACAAAACAGAGACAGACTCACAGATGTGGAAAACAAATTTATGGTTTCGAAAGAGGAAAGTGGAGGATAAACAAAGATCTGAGGATTAACAGATACACAGCACTATATATAAAATAAACAAGGACCAACTGTATAGCACAGGGAACTGTATTCAACATCCTGTGATAAACATACTGGGAAAAATATAAAAATCAGCGTATGCATATGTGTGCTCAGTAGCTCAGTTATGTCCGACTCTTTGTGGCCCCATGGACTATATATATATGAATCACTTCGAAACTACATCAGAAGCTAACACACCACTGTAAATCAACTATACTTCGGTGTTCCCACTTGGAAGAGTGGAGTGGAAAGTACCACCCCCTTCCAGTCTGTGGAGAAGGGAACCCTCAAAAGTTCCCCAAAGGAGACCTTCGTTCAAGAATTGTACAGAGTGGAAAGCGGGACACAGGAAATCTTCAGAGCCCCCCGGCACGCCCTCCAAGTCTATGAGACACTGTAAATTGGGCTAAGAGCCGTCTTATGCAGGTAAAGCAGCTCCACTAGGGGAGGGGAGAAGAGAAGTCTTGATTGGAGAGTCTGCCAATTCCTATGTTGTAAAAATGCCCAAGGAGATCCAACCAGTCCATCCTAGAGGAAATCAGTTTTGAATAGTCATTGGAAGGACTGAGGCTGAAGCTGAAACTCCAATACTTTGGCCACCTGATGCGAAGAGCTGACTCATTGGAAAAGACCTTGATGCTGGGAAAGATTGAAGGCAGGAGAAGGGGACGACGGAGGATAAGATAGTTGGATGGCATCACTGACTCAACTGACATGAGTTAGAGCAAACTCTGGGAGATGGTGAAGAACAGGGAAGCTGCGTGTTGCAGTCCATGGGGTTGCAAAGAGTGGGACATGACTTAGCGACTGAACAACCAATAATGTTACATATATTATAAATTATACATGTTTTATTAGAATATGTTATATTCTGTTATATATGAAAGTGAAAAGTGAAAGTGAAAGTCACTCAGTCATGTCCGACTCTTTGGACTATACAGTCCATGGAATTCTCCAGGCCAGAATACTGGAGTGGGTAGCCGTTCTCTTCTCTAGGGGATCTTCCCAAACGAGGGTTGGAACCCAGGTCTCCCTCATTGCAGGCGGATTCTTTACTAGCTGAGCCACCAGGGAAGCCCAAGAATACTGGAGTGGGAATATAACAATATATCATGTATGTAATTTGTAATTGCTTGAATGTGCTCCCCCCGCAAATTCCCCAAGCTCATTTCAGCTCAGGACCACCTGTGTACATCTCAGGTCTGGGGACCGTGTATCTGAAATGCAGGTTTATTGGTTCCTGGCGTGCAGTGGGGTCTGGAGCCGGTCGGGTCCACACGTGGTCCTCTTTACTGTTTGCTCAGGGCTGGCCCCTCTCACCCTCTGCTTGGCTGACACGGCTGGTGCTGCAGGCTTCCCTGACTCTCAGGATCCCTATTGTTCTCAGAGTTTCTCCTCCCACGTTCCTCCTCCCTCCCCTTGGCTCGAGAAAGAAAGATGTGACTCAGTCCCTCAGTGAGGAGCCAAGATAAGAGTGACATATTATCCCAATAAAAGGAAGACTCTCTAACACAAATGGGAGGTTACCTGCGCCTCTGTTGCTAGACTCAGAGGGTAGATGGAAGTCACAGGTTCTAAAATAGAATCACTTAACCAGAAACGGGTACCGCCCGGGGCTGGGAATCTCCTACAGATGCATCGAGCTGCTTTTTCTGTTTTCACGCAGTGCGTCTTGCCCTATGGGTTTGAAAGTGCAATCTTTCCATGCTCGAGCCTGGTCCTACCCCTTAGAGGAGCAGGGAGCCCCAGACCTCAGCACCCAGGCTTTGGGCATTTTCGTGTATTTATCTCCCTCCAGCCCGTTCCCCAAAAGCTCGCCCCTCTGGGGGAAGCTGGTGCCAGGCCAGTGCAGTATCCAGACCAGTGTGTGTGCGTGTCCATCACCATCACGTCCGTCTCTGCAACGCCACGGACTGTGGCCTCCCAGGCTCCTCTGGGAGGAGGCAAGAACTTCGAAGAATCTTCGAGGCAAGAACATTTGAACAGGTTGTTGTTTCCTCCTCCAAGGGATCTTCCCCACCCTGGGATCAACCCCGAGTCTCCTGCACTGAAAGGCAGATACTTTACTGCTGAGCCATCCAGGAAGCCCCATCCAGACCTGACCTCATTCCAAAAGGTCAGGGCAAGTCCCGAACCCTCCCCAGAGACATAGTGTGGGGCCACGGGGCAGAAGAGGTGCTTAAAGGGACAAAGTCCTTGTTTGGTGCAGACCCACAGCTGCAGACAGATGAGAAAAAGACCTCTGCTCTGAAAGGCCCGCGGTAGGTGGGGGTTGAGGCCAAAGCCCTATCCCTAGAGCAGCAGGTGCTGCTATTATTGGAGCCAGGTGGGATTCTTAGGGGACAGTTTGCCACAGTCAAATGTCTGTCCCTGAAAAGTGCTTGCTGTTCTGTGCTGTGATGTATCATGTTCCAGCATCCCATGGACCTCTCGTGGCTGTTTCCGGAGAGGAGAAGGGACGCTGACATGGAGCCCATCTGTGGATGTGCCATTTGGGACGGCCTTGGGGTCCGGACACCATGAAGGAAGGAGGGTTCCCGCTCCTGGCTTTCTCTGGCTTCCCCGGTAGCTTAGGCCTTGGGTCAGCTTGCCATAGAGTCTAAGGTGAAGTGCACTTTCAGAGGAGCTGAAATTTGCATTCCTGATATCTTAAGTGCAGGCTCAGCACCCTGTTTTAACCATTTTGCTCCCACAACTTCAACTGGGAGTCACACCCTGTGCTAAGGCCCTGGGGATGTAAGGATGAATAAAACCTAATCCCCTGCCTGAGGACACCACGCTGTTTTGCGGCTAGACGCTGGGCTGAGGTCAGGGAGGGAGTGAGGGGAGACAGTTTTTGGAATTAAACAGGATGTTCTTTCTTGAAAATTTTATTTATTTTTAACTGGAAGATAATTGCTTTAATATCGTGTTGGTTTCTGCCATACATCAACATGGATCAGCAATAGGTAGACGTATGTCCCCTCCCTCTTGAACCTCCCTCCCACCTCCCACCCCATCCCACCCCTCTAGGCTGTCAGAGAGAACCAGGTTTGATCTCCCTGTGACATACAGCAGATTCCAACCAGCTCTCTGTTCTACTCACAGGAATGTATGCGTCTCAATGCTACTGTCTCAATTCACCCCACCCTCTCCTCCCACTGTGTCCACACATCGGTTCTCCATGTCTGTGTCTCTATTCCTGCTCTGCAAATAGGATCATCAGTACCATCTTTCCAGATTCCATTACGTACGCATTGATGTATGATGTTTGTTTTTCTCTTTCTGACTTACTTCACTCTGTATAATAGGCTCTAGGTTCATGCACCTCATCAGAACTGACTCAAATGTGTTCCTTTTTATGGCTGAGTAATATTCCATTGTGTACATGTACCACAAGGAGAAGATGTTCTTTTAAAGGTTGTGTTGGAATCGGGGAGGGTATCAACTTAATGGGCAAGGGGTTTTCTTTTGGGGGGTGGATGAGAAGGTTTGGGAACTTGATAGAGATGCTGGTTGCAATGACTTTGTCAATGGACTAAATGCTTTTGAAAGCTGCTTCAAAAAAATTAGGTTTTTGGATCCCTGGGTGTCCAGTGGTTAAAACTCTGACCTTATGCTGCAGAGGGCCTGGGTTTGATCCCTTGTTGGGGAACTAATATCTCACATGCAGAGTGGTGCAGCACAAAAAAAAAAAAAAGAAGAAGAAGAAGAAAAGAAAAGATTAGCTTTCATGTTATGTGGATTTCACCTAAAAAAAAGTCACATTGCATGGTAAAAATCCAGAAGGTCACGACTCCCCATTTGCTGAAGCCTGAGAATCACACAGGCAGTTGGGAGATGGAGCCCTTCCCAGGCAGACCTGCCCAGGGCCACTGGCCTCATGGAGAGGTGTACAGAGGTGAGGACTGTCTGCCCAGCTCCCTGTTCATTTGCCATTCACTGCTATGTCTCCAGTGCTCACCACTGCGCTGAAGCCAGCTTAGGACCTCTGGCTACTCCTTCATTACCAGTGACTATAATGAACGCCCGTGAGCCTCAGCCAGCGTTAGCCTTTCAGAGTCCCTGGATGGGAGGTGCCATCTTAATCGGGTCCTTATGCAAATTAGACAAATTGCCACCACGGGCAGTTGCAGTTGACTGGCTAACAGCAAGCGTTTCTTCTGAGGTCAGTTTCCCAACAGATCCCTTGGGAGAGCCGTCTTTTTCCTTTTGTGATGTTAGCATTCCTGGGTTGGCACTGATGTCATGAGGTGCACAGCAGTTTCCTTGGAAAGCATGACTTGCTCCTTCCTTGAGGCCCCCACTCCATTCAGGCCCAATGCCAAGTGAAGACCTATTTCATCTTGCCTCGCTTTGCATGAGTTTTCTGGAAGAGAAGGTCTCCTTTGTGGTTAGAGCGGCCAGAAGCGGACTGGATTGGTACCTACTGTTCATTTACTCCTGGAGGACGACTCCCCACTTGAGCCCGCAGTACTGTGTGAATTTTCATCAGCCACTGGAAATATTTGCATATCCCTCCTTCTTCCAGCTCAGACTGCGTGTGTCTCTTGCAAAATCAAGTGCCTTTTTAAAGTGAAGCAGAAGGCACGTCAAGAGGACGATTTCTCTGCAGTTCTTTGCCAGTTTTGTTTGTTTTCTGGTGTCGTTTTGCTAAAAGGAAGACACAGTTTTCCCAAGCAGCAACCTTGCATTTTGGAACAACTTCGGGCAGCGCTGACCATAACAGGTCTCGAATTGAGTCTTCTGTCCCGGGAGGGAAAGAGGTCTGGAAAGTGGATTGTCAACTCCCTCTGGTCCTCTCACAGCTAGTGAGGGTGGGGCCTGAATGGGTTCTGGGGAAGAGGTTGGAACACCAGCTGAGGCTCTCTGTCCATTAAGCCACAGCTCTGGGCTGTTTTCTGTATGTTAGTCACTCAGTCACGCCTGACTCTTTGTGACCCCATGGACTGTAGCCTGCCAGGCTCCTCTGTCCATGGGATTTCCCAGGCAATAATACTGGACTAGTCCCTTCTCCAGAGGATCTTCCTAACTCAGGGATGGAACCCAGGCCTCCTGCATTGCAGGCAGATTCTTTGCCATCTGAGCCACGAGGGAAGGCCTGCCACCAGCTGCAAAGACTGCACAGTAGGACTGGTGAAGCCCTGCATGGCTCCGACTGCGGACGGGGGGCCAGTCTGCTCCTAGGTGTTCAAGTCTGCATTTGGACGGGTTTGGAAGTCTCTGTGGCTGAAATGTGCTTCTCAAGGAAGTTGCCTTTGGTTGACAGGGAGGAAATGTTCTCGCTGACGTGACTGCACCTGGTCAGCTCTCAGGGAAGCTCGGTGGAGGGAGGGGTTTGGGACAGTGGCTTCAGAGGTTTCCTGACACTGTGCGTGCTCAATGTCCACACCGCACCCTTTTTATTTTCTTTATTTATTTTGGCTGCGCTGGGTGGCATGTGGGATCTTAGCTTCTGGACCAGGGGTTGAACCCATGTCCGCTGCAGAGGCAACGTGGAGACTTAACCTCTAGACCTCTAGGGAAGTCCATCAGGCTCTTTTTAAACAGTAAGCTCTTTCTGATTCTCTGCTGCCTTAGAAGCTGGCATGGGCCATGGTTTCAGGCAGCCCTTGGGGGCAACTATGATGCCCCATTTGGCATTGTGTATCTCCCGAGGCTGACTTATTAACAGCCCATAGACTGCAAATGGTCTCGCACTTCCCTGCCGCTGTGGTCTGTCTGCTGCAATGCTGTTTGGGTTTCATGCTCTTGGGATATGGTCCTTTTAAAATTACATTTTCTCCTGCTTCTGTGCTCCTCCCATGGGGCCCATCAGCAGTGCTGTGCTCTCAGTTCAGCCTCCCACTGAATCATTCTTGCTTTTCAGTTCTCCAGCTAAGGTTTATTTGATTTCTTTAAAGTTACTTGATTGAATTCTCCACGCAAATACCTACACTGAAGTAATTACATCTGCTCTTCTTAAAAGGAAAAGTAGAAATCTGTGTTCTTCTCTCGACTTTGCCTTGCCTATGGAAGTCAACAGTTGCAAATGATGTGTCCTTGAAAAGTTATGTTTTATCCAGCTTTGCAAACTTCTGGCTTTTATCATAAATTCAGAGATGCTGGTGCTCCTAACTATAAATCTAATATTCCTATTTATCTCCATTCCCCCGAGTCCTAAGAAATGCTTTTCAACTGAATGCTCAGGTGCACCAGGAGAGATTTTGCTTGTGTGTTTGCTTTAGCAGCTCCTGTGTTGGTTTAGAGAATGCTGTTAATTACATAATCAGGCTCAATGGGTTACGTGTCAGTCTCCTTCTGTACCAGCCCTAAAAACAAATAGCTTCCTTTTCTAGATTTTTCTTTTCCAATTTTCAAACATTGAAATATAGATGATTTACAAAGTTGCGTTAGTTTCAGGTGTATAGCAACGTGAGCTCAGATAATAAAGAGTCTGCCTGCAGTGCAGGAGGCCTGGGTTCGATCTCTGGGTCGGGAAGATCCCCTGGAGAAGGAAATGGCAACCCACTCCAGTATCCTTGTCTGGAAAATCCTCGTGGTCAGAAGAGCCTGGTGGGCTACAGTCCACGGGGTCGCAAAGAGTCGGACACAACTGAGCGATCAACACTGCACGGATCAGCTGGTAAAGAATCCGCCTGCAACTTGGAAGATCTGGGTTCCATCCCTGGGTTGGAAAGATTCCCTGGAGAAGGGAAAGGCCTCCCACTTCAGTATTCTGGCTTGGAGAATTCCATGGACTGTATAGTCCATGGGGTTGCAAAGAGTCAGACACTACTGAGTGACTTTCACACTATATAAATATATATTCTTTTTTAGATATATATTCTTTTATCTATATAGTCTTCTTTTAGATATATATGTTCTTTTATATCTATAAGAATATATATATATTCTTTTTTAGATCCTTTTCCATTATATGTATTTTTAAAGATTTTTTTTTGACATGGATCATTTTTAAAGTCTTTATTGAATTTATTACAATCTTGCTTCTGATGCTTTTATGTTTTGATTTTTTGGCTGTGAGGCATGTGGGATCTTAGCTTCCTAACCAAGGATCGAACCTGCACTCCCCACATTGGAAGTTGAAGTCTCAATTCCCAGACCACCAGGGAAGTCCCTCCATTATATGTTATTGCAAAATATGGAGTATGGTTCCTTGTGCTAAACTCCATAATTAGTTTTGTGTATATGTTCATCCCAAACTCCTAATTTGTCCCTTTCCCCTTTGGTAACTGTGTTTGTTTTCTAGGTCTGTGGGTCTGTTTCTGATTCATTTGTATCTTTTTTTTATAGATTCCACATATAAGCAACGTCATATACTTGTCTTTGACTTACTTGTGTGCTCACTCAGCTGTGTCCGACTCTGCGGATTTACTTAATATGATAACTTCTAAAAACTTCTTGCTACATGCAAAACAAAGAGATCCTTTTTAGTCTGCAAGCTCCACTTGGATGGACTGATGGGCTCATTTCATCTGGGAAGAATGACTGACTTTTTCTGGAGAGAACACTGTGGTGGTGGTTCCAAGAGGGCAGGCCAGGAAGTTCCTTGGTCTCTTGGGGTCTCACAGATCTGCACTCACACGGCAGCTGCCTGCCACGTGTCCCTGCTGGGCATTTGAAATGGGTCTGAGCCAAACTGAGATGCGCTGTAGGTGAAACTAAGCAGGGGATTTTGAAGCCGTTGCATGAAAAGTAATAATGTAGTAATGTAAAATGTATCATCAGTGGTTCTCCTATTGATAGAATGATAATACTCTATTATTATACTGGGTTAAATACAATATATCACTATTTGATGCATTTAATTAATTTCACCCATTAAATTTTCCTTTTAAATTTGCCTGCTAGACAATGTAAGTTAACGTGAGTGGCTGGCAATATGTTTCCATTGGACAGGGTTGTCACGGGAACTTATACCACTTAGCAATACTTACTCCTTCTAGCGTGTTGTGAATGAAATTGATTCCAAGGAGCAGCCAAACTGCTGGCCTAAGTGAGAAAAGGTGCCTCCCAGGTGGCTCAGTGGTACAGAATCTACCTGCCAAGGCAGTGGGTTGGGAAGCTCCCCTGGAGAAGGAAATGGCTACCCACTCCAGTATTCTTGCCTGGAGAATCCCATGGACAGAGGAGCCTGGCGGATACAGCCCATGGGATTGCAAGAGTCAGACACGACTTTTTGCTCTTCCTTTCATACCAGCACAGTCCCATTCAGTGGTCCTCTCTCCCAGAGTTCTACCTTGCTTCCTCCTTTGGCACTTCGGGTGGGGAGGGCTCCAGTTATTCCCAGCCCCGTTGCCTCCCCATCCATGACTGTTTCCCCCAGCTTTCCGCACATCGCCGTGGGATCTGTCTTCCGAGCCTCCACACCCCCTCCACCACGTGTGTCTTCTGTGTCCTGTAGACCCTGACACATACATCTCCCACGTGTCCCTTCCCTTCCCCTGACTCCATGGATTCAGTGGCATCTGTTCAGACGTGCAAGCCAGGAGCCAGGGCATCCTTGCTCCTGTCTACTTCACCCCACGGCCACTAAGATGGCCAACTCCCAGGGCTTCTTCTTCCTCAAAGCTTTTTCTCGGCCTCACTTTATGACCTCCCTGTACCAGAATTGCTTGGGTTGTGGAATAAATGAAGACCAACCACACGAGAAAAGCAGAGACAGGGCTTGCTGCAGCAGGAGAGTCAGCCATGAGACTTGCATTTTGGCAGCGATTCAAAGGCAGGCAGAGGAGTGGGAAAGCTTCATAATGGAGACAGAGGAGGCTGCAGGTGGGCCCTGATTGGAGGCTGAAGGTGAAGCTACTGGAGAAGCTGTAGGTGCCCAACTAGTCAGGGAGGCATCCCACAGGATTGCTTAGGGCTATGTAGTTAGCTTTCTTTAATTGGTACTAAGTTGGAAGCGGAGACAAAGGTTAGGAAAGCTGTCTGTTATTACTCAAGGCCTGGCCATTCTGAGCTGATTGTTATGGGAGTCAATATTTAGCTTCCTGGGTTTTACTAGAGATGAAAGTCTGGGTTTCTACCCCTCTGACTTAACAGCAGGCTAGCTTCCTGGGTTGTTTATTGTACATAAGGGGTTGGTTTCCCGGGAAAATAGCTGCTGGATGTGGGTCAATGTTCTATTTTTATATATGGTCTGGCTATTGCCTATTTATATATTCAGTCTCTCAGGTCACTGGCAGTTTAAAAAAATTTTTTATTTTGTTTTGGCCCAGAGTGCGGCATGTGGGATCTTAGTTCCCTGACCTGGGGTCGAACCTGAGCCCCCTGCATTGGGAGCATAGACCACTGGACAGACAGAAGGACCTCACTGTCAGTTTTTAATAAGCAACAACAACGAAACTTATAAAGATCACATAGCCTCACGAAGAGAGTTTTGAGGAGCCAAGGAAAGAATAAAGAAGCAAAGCTAAGCAGTCAGCCTCCTTGGGTCCAGCTGCCAGAGGAAACCACCGTTAGCGTTTTAGTGGACATCTTTCTCTGTGTCACAACACAGATTCACACCCAAGCGGTCAGCCCATGTGTGCTATTTTGTAGCCCTCTCATCAGTTTGCATCTGGATTCCTGCAGGGGTCTCCAAGTTTAGGTCACAGCTCCAGTCTTTCCTACTCCACTTCCTTTTCACTTAAAAAACTGAAGTATAGTTGATTTACAATGGCATGTTAGTTTCCGGTGTAACACAGATAAAGACTCCATTTCCTTTTTTGCAGAGCTTCCAGTTGGGCTCTTTCTAGCTCAGATCCCACCATATTCCTAGCCTGCTTTGTGTCATTCAGTGGTCCAACCAATGCTGTGACCTTGGCTTTCCCTCTGCCTGACCCCCGTGCCTCTGATGATGTGGGAAACACAGTGGAGGCTCTGTAGACACTGTCTGAATGAGTAAGTTGGTGGATGGATGAAATTATATGAACGTGTGTGTGTGTGTTTCCACACACATATCGATCTGTAGATGAACTCGCTGCACATCAGGGTTGATTTTGAGTATCAGTAGAAAATGCCACTGGGCTGGAGGAAGCACAAGCTGGAATCAAGATTGCCGGGAGAAAGAGCAATAACCTCAGATATGCAGATGACACCACCCTTATGGCAGAAAGAGAAGAACTAAAAAGCCTCTTGGTGAAAGTGAAAGAGGAGAGTGAAAAAGTTGGCTTAAAGCTCAACACTCAGAAAACTAAGATCATAGCATCTGGTCCCATCACTTCATGGCAACTAGATGGGGAAACAGTGGAAACAGTGGCTGACTTTATTTTTTTGGGCTCCAAAATCACTGCAGATGGTTTGCAGCCATGAAATTAAAAGACACTTACTCCTTGGAAGGAAAGTTATAATCAACCCAGACAGCATATTAAAAAGCAGAGACATTACTTTGTCAACAAAGGTCCGTCTAGTCAAGGCTATGGTTTTTGCAGTAGTCATGTATGGATGTGAGAGTTGGACTGTAAAGAAAGCTGAGTGCAGAAGAATCAATGCTTTTCAACTGTGGTGTAGGAGAAGACTCTTGAGAGTCCCTTGGACTGCAAGGGGATCCAACCAGTCCTAGGATGGATCCAACCAGATCCATCCTGAAGGAGATCAGTCCTGGGTGTTCACTGGAAGGTCTGATGTTGAAGCTGAAACTCCAACACTTTGGCCAGCTGATGTGAACAGCTGACTCATTGGAAAGGAGCCTGATGCTGGGAAGGATTGAGGGCAGGATGAGAAGGAGATGACAGATGATGAAATAGTTGGATGGCATCACTGACTCAATGGACGTGAGTTTGACTGAACTCTGGGAGTTGGTGATGGACAGGGAGGCCTGACATGCTGCAGTCCATGGGGTTGAAAAGAGTCGGACACAACTGAGTGACCGAACTGAACTGAACTGAGAAAATGCCAACACCTGTCTTCTATGGGGAGGCTACTTAAACCACTTAAAAAAAAACCTCAATTATTGCCGTTAAATGTGGTCAGTACTACTTCTATATTTGTTGTCTCCATTTTTATTTCTCCTGTCTATAATTCTATAAAGATCTCGTGGGAAGTGAGAGGTTGTATTCATAAAAACGCTTTGAATTTTTTGCAGGAAAATTCACTTTTCCCCAAATCAGTAAGGGACGTATAAATAGTGGATAGCATGGATTCCACTTCCAGATGGCAGGACTTCAGGAGAGATGATGGGGGAAGCAATGCAGATGATCTATGATTTGCTGGAAACAAAGAATTTGAGACACACAGATCAGGTGCGAAGCTCATCTAGGGTTCCCTAGTCACCAGCCTGTGTCCTCTTGGGAAGGTGCAGGGGGAAACAAAAGTGGCAGAACCCCCTTGCAAAACCTTTCCCAGAAGCCCATCGTGCACTTACAGAAGTAATTCAAGTGAGAAAAGTGAAGATTAAAGGGTTGTTGGACTAAAGGCCAGAAAAAAAAAAAAAAAAAAACAACAAAAAACCTCAAGCATCATGGGATGGGTAATGTATCTCTTAAGCAATGTTTTCCAGAATAGGTTTCTGAGCTATTCAAGACTAGAGACCTGGCTTCTTGGGGGTGAGTGTCATGAGGATTGCAACAGGGCCATGGGGCTGGGGTTTTGCTGAGTTTCGGTTATCACACATTAGGATCCAGGCTTATTTGATGTATCCTTCTATGGCATGTAGTGGGCAAGACCGTGCCCTGTGATGTCCACATCCTAGTCCCTGGAACCTGTGAATATTTATGCGTGCATGCTTGGTTGTTCAGTCGTGTCCGACTCTTTGAGACCCTTTGGACTGCAGCCTGCCAGGCTCCTCTGTCCATGGGTCTTTTCAGTCAAGAATACTGGAGCAGGTTGCCATTTCCTGCTGCAGGGGATCATCCCAACCCAGGGATGGAACCTGGGTCTCCTATGTCTTCTGCATTGCAGACTAATTCTTTACCTACTGAGCCATTGTGAATATGTATGTATATTACGCAGCAAATGAAAATTGAAGTTTAAGATGGGAGTGAAGTTTTACTCCATGGGAATTACCTTGGGTCCTTAAAAGTGGAAGAGGGAAGACCAGAGAAATGGCAGCATAATATCAAACATGGTGGAATGAAGCCATGAGTCTAGGAATGCAGTGGCCTCCAGAAGCTGGTGGGGGCGAGGGAGCAGATCTCCACCTAGGGCCTCCCGAAAAGATGCAACCTTGCCCTTAGCCCAGCGAGACTCGTGTCAGCCTTCTGACCTCCAGAACTGCAAGGTAATACATCCGCATTAGCAGTGTGGCGAATCTGTGATGACATCTTATAGCAGCGACAGGGTTCAGGGTAGTAGATCCCACGCTAAGTGCTCGGGGGTCATGGTGAATAAGGACACAGCCCTGTGTGGAGTCTCAGCTTCGAAGGGAAGATCTGTGCACACAGCCACTAGTCAGCCCTGGGGATCTCAGGACTCTGGGGTCTTAGTCAGCTCAGGATGCTTCACTAGACTAGCAGAATGCGAGGCTTCAGGAACAGACACTTGTTTGTTACCATCTGGGAGGCTGAGTTCTAGGTCAAGGCACTGGTTGATTCGGTTCCTGGTGGGGACTCTTGGTGGATTGCAGATGGTCTCCTTCTTCTTGTGCCCTTACAAGATGGAGATGGTGGGGGGAGAGAGCGAGACAGAGAGAGGGAGAGCACTGTCTGGGGTTTGTTCTTACGAAACACTAATTCTATCAATGGGCTCCAACTTCGCAATCTAACCACCCCCCAGAGGCACCACCTCCAGATCCCATCACACTGAAGGTTAGGGCTTCGACATACAAATTTTGGGAAGACATAATGAGAGTCCCTTGGACTGCAAGGAGATCCAACCAGTCCATCCTAAAGGAGATCAGTCCTGGGGGTTCATTGGAAGGACTGATGTTCAGCCTGAAACTCCAATACTTTGGCCACCTGTTGTGAAGAGCTGACTCATTTGAAAAGACCCTGATGTTGGGAAAGGTTGAGGGCGGGAGGAGAAGGGGACAACAGAGGATGAGATGGTTGGATGGCATCACCAACTTGATGGACATGGGTTTGGGTGCGCTCTGGGAGTTGGTGATGGACAGGGAGGCCTGGCGTGCTGAGGTTCATGGGGTCACAAAGAGATGGACATGACTGAGCGACTGAACTGAACTGAACTTGGTCCAGGACTTCCCTGGTGGCTCAGTGGTAAAGAATCTGCCTAGAATGTGGGAGACCTGGGTTTGATCCCTGGGTCAGGAGGATCCCTGGGAGAAGGGAATGGCTATTCACTCCAGTATTCTTGCCTGGAAAATCCCATGGAGAGAAGAGCCTGGAGGGCTACAGTCCATGGGGATGGAAAGAGTTGGACACGACTGAGTGATTAACGTGTACACACACAGTATATAGAAATGTAGTAAATGTGGACTAATGGTCTGGGATCAGGAGGAAAGCAGGGAGTTCTTAGGTGGAAAAAGAGAGGCTTAGAAACATCCCAAATGTGGAGAAGAGCTTAAACAAAGCATGGGATTGCAAGAAAGCCACTTCCTTCTTTCCACCCAGAAGTCTAGCAATCTGGCATGGTTCTAAGTGTGACCTCTGAGATGAGAGGGGGAGGAGAGGGATATTTATCAAGTTCACTCTATGTGTGCAATTCTATCTTTCCTCAAATGCTGTGAGCAGATATCATCTGTACAGTATTACCATTGGTAAGGTATAGGAAGAGGAGGTTCTGAAAAATTTCGTAGCTTAGCCAGGACATCTGACTTCCTATCTTATGTCAAAGCCTTCCTCCTTGGAATTCCCTGGTGGTCCAGTAGGAAAGAATCCACTCGACAGTGCAGAGGTCTATGAGTTCGATCCCTGGCCCAGGAGAAGCCCACAGGCCACCAAACCCATGTGTCACAACAATCTAGAGCCTGCACTTCAGAGCAAGAGAAGCCACTGCAATGAGAGGCCCATGCACCGCTAGAAAGTAGCCTCCACTCACTGCAACTAGAGAGAACTTGAACACAGCAACGAAGGCCCAGTGCAGCCCAAAATCAATTTATTAAAGACAAACCCCACGTCCTTATCATACTCACTCTGAGTAACTCCCCTCTCATTAAACCGTGGAGGAACAAGGGAGCTCACAGGGCTTCCTTTGACCATAAACTTGACACTTAAAACGAGACCTTGCACCTAATAGGAACTCAATGTTTCTTGAATGAATGCCTCATTTCCTCTTCTTAAGACTAAACGTTTGGAATGGTATTCTGCAGCTTTTTCATTTTCCATCCTCCCTAAATTGTACTTCATTCTCTGATTGCTCTGTGGCTTTTTTTCCCAAATGTCCTAGCACAGTATCCAAACAGATCCTAAGTAAAGATTTTAAGCTTTTCAATGACAGGATTTTTTGGCTATTGAGTTTGGTGGCAAAGCCCGATATTCTTCTATATTTTTGATGTTGAAGCCCTGCCTAGATAAAGCTAAAATCTCTCCCGCTGCATGTATTGGTGTGAAATCATTGAATGACTGAACATGTGTGCAGACACTGTGTAAGTCCTGGTGGAAGGTTCCAGAATATAGGATGTGTTCCCAGATGCAAAGAGGCATAATGAGATGAAGAGACACACCATGAGCGTTCAGCAGACATAAGGCCATTGCAGGAAAAACAGCTGAGAAACTGGCTGTCTTTTCTCTCTTCCAGAAAGGAGCAGGTATTTTCTCCTTTTGGAGAGGCCAGAGGCATTTGTGCCTTGCCTTTGAGGAGTTCTTTAAAATTCTTTTGTTTTGCAAAGTAGGAAGCAAAGAGCTGGGTTGTTCTCAGGGATGAAGCATTGAGGTTTAATCAGAAAAAGCTGGCAGAGGCCTTGCTAGGGGCAGGGTTGATGTTCAGTCACTCAGTTGTGTCCAACTCTTTGCGACCCCATGGACTGCCACGCACTAGGCTTCCCTGTCCTTCACTATCTTCCCAAGTTTGCTCAAACTCATGTCCATCCAGTTGATGATGCCTTCCAATCATCTCATCCTCTGTCATCCCTTTCTCATGCCTTCAATCTTTCCCAGCATCAGGGTCTTTTTCAATGTGTCAGTTCTTCACATCAGGTGGCCAAAGTATTGGAGCTTCAGCTTCAGCATCAGTCCTTCCAATGAGTATTCGAGACTGATCCTTTAGGATGGAATGGTTTGATCTCCTTGCAGTCCAAGGGGCTCTCAAGAGTCTTCTCCAGCACCACAGTTTAAAAGCATCAATTTTTCAGTGCTTAGCCTTCTTTATGGTCCAACTCTCACATCCATACGTGACTACTGGAAAAGCCACAGCCTTGACTATATGGACCTTTGTTGGTGAAGTGATGTCTCTGCTTTTCAATACTCTGTCTAGGTTTGTCATAGCTTTTCTTCCAAGGAGCAAGTTTCTTTTAATTTCATGGATGCAGTCACCATCTGCAGTGATTTTGGAGTCCAGGAAAATAAAATCTATTACTGTTTCCACTTTTCCCCCATCTATTTGCCATGAAGTGATGGGACCAGATGCCAGGATCCTAGTTTTTTGAATGTTGAGCTTTTAATCAGCTTTTTCACACTCCTCTTTCATCTTCATCAGGAAGCTCTTTAGTTCCTCTTTGCTTTCTGCTGTTAGAATGATATCATCTGCATATCTGAGGTTGTTGTTATTTCTCTGAGCAATCTTGATTCCAGCTTGTGATTCATTTGGCGTTTTACATGGTGTACTCTGGATACAAGTTAAAGAAACAAGGTGACAATAGACAGCCTTGACATACTCCTTTCCCAATTTTGAACCAGTCCATTGTTCCATGTCTGGTTCTAACGGTTGCTTCTTGACATGCGTGTAGATTTCTCAGGGGGCAGGTAGTTGATTTTGCAGTTGAGGGGGCACTTAAGCACGTGATGCAAGGGAGTGGCAGGATGTTGATGGAGTGTGTGGCAGGCAGGATCACGTCTCCCGAAAGATGCCCGTGTCTTAATCTCTGGAGCCTGTGAATATGTTAAGTTGCATGGCAAGGGGGAATTAAGGCTGCAGATGGTATTATGGCTGTTAATCAGATGGCTTTGAATTAGAGAGATTATCCTAGATTATCCACATGGTCCAGTGTAATTACAAGGGCCCTTGTGAGTGGTGGAGGGAGACAGAAGGGGGAGAACCCGAGAGATAGCAGCAGAAGAAGGACTTGGCCCCATGGGGCTGGTGTTGCAGATGGAGGAAGGAAATCCGGAGTCACATGGGCAGCCTCCAGCAGATGGAAACGTCAAACAAATGGCTTTTCCCCTAGAATTACAAAAGTGACACAGTCCTGCAGAAAACTTGATTTTAGCCCAGTAAGACCTATGTCAGATTTCCCTCAGAACTGTCAGATAATAAATTTGTGTTCTTTGAGCCACAGGTTTTGCGGCAGCAACATTTGGAAACTGACACAGGCTGACACGGAAATGCCCGCAGGCTAAGCCATGGTGCTGAGCCTGTGGGAGGCAGAGGTCGTGGAGGCTTCCGTGGACCTAGAGGCATGAATTCATGCTCATAAGATCTTGTTCCTTTGAATGGATCATGTGAATGTGTAGATGTCCGCACAGTCCAGGACCGGAAACCCTTCCCGGAACCTCTCGAGCTACTTGTTCAGCCCCAGGAAGGGCTGTTGTCCATCAAGAAAGACAGAGACGGGGCGGCTTCCCCATCCTTGGTGGCAGGAGCTCAGAACCAGGAAAATCTGGGATTGTAATGATTGTGCCCCTGAGTGTCGTGAGTAGGTTCACAATTGACTTGTGAATGGAGACTTTTCTGAAAGAATATGTAAATTGTTGCAGGATTGTCCTTGTCAGAGCAAGCTCATAAAAGAGATGGGTTTTCAGCTGTGTTTTGGCCAGGATGGGAGTGGTGTCTGGGGAGGAGGGAACTGGACCCCAAGGCATCAAGGATTGGAGGACAGAAGCCTGTTAGAGATGGACGTCGGGAGTCCATCTCTAGAATCTCAACAGAGTTTCAGGTTTTCTCAGAGTTTTTTCTTTTTAATTGGAGAATAATTGCTTTACAATGTTGTGTTAGTTTCTGCTGCACAACAAAGTGAATCAGCCGTGTGTATACATACATTCCCTTCCTCTGAGCCTCCCTTCCAGCTTCATCGCCCCTTCGAGGTCATCACGGAGCACTGAGCTATGCTCCCTGTGCTCGACAGCAGCTTCCCGCTCGCTGGTAGTGTGTAAATGTCAAACTAATGTCCCGCTTCATCTCAGCCTCCCCTTCCCACTGTGTATCCACACATCCATTCTCTACGTCTGCACCTCTATTGCTGCCCTGGAAGTAGATTCATCTTTATCATTTTTCCAGATTCTCCATATATTAATTAATATACAATATTTGTTTTCCTTTTTCTGACTTTTTTTCACTCTGTGTGTCAGACTCTAAGTCCATCAACATCTCTAGAGAGGACCCAGTTCTGTTTCTTTTACGGCTGAGAATGTTCCACTGTGTGTCTCCCATGTCTTCTTTATCCATTTTTCTGTTGCTGGACATTTAAATTGTTTCCAAAACACACATGTACCCCGATGTTCATTACTATTCATTAATACAATAGTTAGAATGTGGAAACAGCCTAAACATCAGAGCTTGGGTTTATTTTGGGGAAAATATGACAAAATGAGTGCACTGGTGACAGAGGATGGAAGAATTCATAAATAATCAAGAGGGTCAAGCCTCAGCAGAAATATTCAAAAATCCAGTCTCTCTCTGTAATAGATGGAGTCTTTTGCTTCTCCCACTGTCTGTCCGTTATGTTCTAACACTCTAGGTTGAGGTTTGACAGCTGCTCCAGGATCTTGCAATTTAATTTGTTTTAAGTTCACTTTACTCAAATTCATCCTTGACTTTGTAGTACAAAGGACAAACCCATGGGTCTGAGTGTCTCCACTGGGGTCTCACTGACCTGAAGATTGGGAGCCCCATGAAACTGCAATGACAGGAAAAAGGTCCAGGGACAAATCTGTGGAAAAAACCTAGACATTAAAGATTCCAAGGTGATCTTCGTCTTGCGATGTTTTGCTAGGTAAAGAGCAATTAACCCGGAGTAGGCAAAGGATATTTAACCCTCAGGTTGTATGTATCTCTCACCTCTACGCACCTAGAGGTACACTTGTTGATGGGAGGCATTCTTTTAGAAATGTACAGATTGGGGCTTTCCCTGTGGTCCAGGGGTTAAGAATCTGCCTTGCAATGCAGAGGACACGGGTTCGACCCCTTGTCAGGGAACTAAGATCCCACATGCTGTGGACCCTGCAACTAGAGGGCCCACACACCTCAACAAAAAATCCTGCAAAGTGCAATGAAGATTCTGTGTGCTGCAACTAAGACCCAAGTTAGCCAAATAAATAAATATTGAAAACAGAAATGTATAGATTAATTTCTATAATTCCTAGTTCTTGAGTGGCAATACAGGTAGTCTTGGTGATAGGTAGGAAGTGGGTGGGGTGGGTTGATGTCTACATACAACAGCAGATATGTAGACATCAAAGGGCTGGTCAGAGGGAGAGGTGGGTGGCAGCAGGTTTGGGCATCACTTCAAGGAACTTGGGTTTGAGCCAGGAGCAACTTTGCTCAGGAAAGAGTTGAGCAGAGGATGAATATGTGTATGTGAAGCTGGCAGACACCAGCACAACCTGAAGAAATATCCTCAGCTGGGCGATAACATGGCATCATGCTGGGGACCCCCCAGGAGCCGCTTCATAAATACACTTGGACTTGATGTATCATGGGCTGTACAAGATGGAATTTTCATGGCACCCATGCCTGGAACCCAGCTGTAGCTTTCTGTGTTGTGGAGACAGAGTGGTTTGCCAGGGCTGTCCTGGAGGCCTTCCAAGAGGATTTAGACTCCAGTGTAAAGAGAGGCTTTGTGCTTAAGCTCGTCATATTGCAAGAGACGAGGAAGTTGTGTTTGTGGGTTGTGATCCTAGAAATGTCTACTCTATTAGCTTAAGGATAGACTCTAAGGGATGCCAGAAATTGAAAAATGGTCTTAAGCAAGTCCTCTTGCTTGCTGCGAGGACATAACCCACTGAGGCAGCATGGGGTGTAGGGTAAACCAATCTTTGGGGAGTAAATGACAATGTCAAAGGGCAATGGTCCCTCACATTGCAGTCCTGTGGTTGTTCAGTCACTAAGCGATGATGGTTTGGAGTCTTCTCACATTGATTATCATCAGTAGGACATTATCTTATGAAAGGAAGGGGCTGGGCTACAAAGTCACAGAGCTGAACTGTTATCTGTGGGATAAAGTATTTGGATTGATGTGTTTTAAAAAAGCTTGCTGTTTTACTGGCAACAGAGCACAGAAGCCTACATCAGTGCAGTAGTTTTATTAGAAACTACAGTTGATAAGAACCAGGAACTTGCCTGAAGCTGCTATCTTGCTACACACTCACAAAAGCCCTTGTTATGGGTTTAGGATTAATAACTTTTTTTTTTTTTGCCAGAGCAAAAAATAAAATTGTTTTATTTTGGACATAACCACAAATTCAGTAATAAATAACCACCTTTCCCCTACTATTTATAATATGATGAATTTCTAAATTCCTATTTCTTTTCTTTTAATGTTTTTATATTAGACAAAATGCACTGCATTTTAAGTCTTCCTTATATTTCAAAGTTGGAGTGAAAGAAGTCAGGTGAAATAATGTTACATGCTGATTTTTCTGAAGATTAGTCCTGACCATGATTTAGATACTTATGATAAAATTTGGAAGTTATGTTAAATGTTACTTCTAAATTTCTAAATTTTTAAATTTTGCTCTTAGTTAATTGAAAAAAACCAACTTTTTATTTAATGGGCTTTCCTGGTGGTTCAGAAGGTAAAGAATCTGTCTCCAATGTGGGAAACCCAGGTTCAATGCCTGGGTCAGGAAGATCCCCTGGAGAAGAGAACGGTTACCCACTCCAGTATTCTTGCTGGGAGAATTCTATGGACAGAGGAGCCTGGCAGGCTATAGTCCATGGGGTCTCAAAGAGTAGGACGTGACTTAGCAACTAACACACTTTATTTTATATCAGAGAATAGCTGATTAACAATGTCACGATAGTTTCAGGTAGGCGGACTCAGCCATACATATACATGTATCCGTTCTGCCCCAAACTGCCGTCCCACCCAGGCTGTCACATAACACTGAACAGAGCTTAAGGTTAATAGAATGAATGAAACCAACAAGAAAGCCTTGGAAATAAGAGAACCCTGCTTGTATTTGCATTTCATGGTGCCCTTTTGAAGAAGCCACTAAATAAAGGAGGAGACGACATTTCTGAGCACCCTAAAGGAACTGTCTTTTGCGGAGCGGGCACTTAAGCAAGTCCAAGAAACAGTGGAGAGAGCTGGATGCACAGACAGGATGCGATGGCCTTTGCCTTCAGTCTCATGAGCATTTGCTAAAGGTCCAATCTCTCACTGGAATTCTCCGTGCCTAAAATAATTCATGGTGCAGCTGTAGCATGAGTCCTGGCCTGCTGGGTGTTTTCTTGGGAGGCCGTGTAGGGTGCTGCCTGCTGAAGAGGTAGAGAGCTCAGCCTCGCCTGGCACTGCTCCTGGGAGGATGCTGGGCCCAGGGTGGGGGCACCGGAAGTGGGACATATTGTTGTGATGATGCCCTGCTTGTATCCACACTTACACATTGGACCCCTCCGGGAGTCAAGTGCAAGGTCGGACACTCCTGGTTTGGAGGGAGTTTGTACTTGCCATGTGTAGTGAGAAGCGTGAGAAACTTCTTTGCTTAGCAGACCCAGTGGCCTGAGGGGCTGTAGGGAAGGAGTCTAGCTGTCCAGAGGTGTTTCAACTCCAAGGATGGGCTCCTCTTTAAATGCAGTGTTTATGATGCCACAGAAGGCTCCTGATGGTAAGCAACTCGGCTTCTGTGTACCGAGTTTAAAAGTATGTTGGTGGCATCTTCTAAAACGCTTCCTCCCGAAGGGAAGAATAATGTGGAAAAATGATGAACATTTCACGATCCCTTGTACTACTGTGAACTCTTTTACTGTTAGGAGGTCTTTGAAAACGGGAACAATTTTTTTTTTTTTTTTTGATTTCTGTATCCGCAGGCTCTAGTGCAATACTTGATAGACGGTCATTTTTCAGTGCATTCTTAGTAAATGAATGAGGGAAGGAAAGAGAGAGGGAAGCAAGATTTTTCCATTGTGTGAACAGAAGGCATCAAATTCAAAAGAGTGAATTAGCACAGCTGAAGAATGGGTAGTAATGGAAGTCTATCCACCGTGTACAGTAATCCCGTTCCTTTGCAAATTCAATTGAGCGTTCAACGGCTACTGAAAATGAGGTTGATAAAAGAAGAGCCCTCCAGAATCTCAAGGATCTGTTATTCACCAAGTTGGAAGTGGAAAAGCATCCACCGCAAGGCACGCCGCTCAGTGTCCTCATGAGACCTCGGACTCCGGAGTCTACCACCTCTGCGGCCCCTTTGGAGGGGTTTTCCTCCACAGGCTGCTCTGATTCATTCCAAGAGGGCCTGTCGCCCTGCTCACAGCTGACCAGACCAGGGACAGACACCTGATTGCAAAGGCAGCTGCTCTAGACTGTGACCAGTTGGTGGATGACCTGACACGGAGCTTCGCCCAGTAGGAGATGGCGCTACAGGATGGCAGCTGGTCGCCCAGTCTTTCTCCTCCTGGAAGGCTGGCTGTGAGCCAGCTAGAGAAGTCAGTGTTGTTGTTTAGTCACTGAGTCATGTCTGACCTTTTGTGACCTCATGGACTATAGCCCGCCAGGCTCCTCTGTCTACAAGATTTTTCAGGTAAGAACACTGGAGTGGGTTGCCATTTCCTTCTCCAGGGGATCTTCTCAAACTCAGGGATCAAACCTGTGCCTCCTTCATTGACAGGTGGAAGTTTTTTTTTACTACTGAGCCACCAGGGAAACCCTATTTAACACCCTACCAACATGGTAGAAAAGAAAATTCATACAATCATATCAACTGAAATAGAAAAAGAGCAGGGAGAGCATGACCTAATTCAACACCTTTTTCTCAACATCTAACAGCAGGCACTCAAACATACTAGTGAGTGCATGAATTCTTTCCATCTCTCATTATCAACAATCCTATATAACTGATGATTAAAACTCAAAGAAAGAGAAGTCATGGGTGGCAACAAAAGCTGAGAGGGTTGCAGAGAGAAGGAAGTGAGAGGAAGGGGTCAGGGAGGAGAAGGGAGGGGAGAGCAAAGCCAGGAGCCAATGGAGGCAGGGACGGGGCGGAGTGGAAGTAGAGAAACTAGGTCCCACCATGGCCAATGTGCAGCTATTGGCTCACCAGAGATGCTGGAATGCGGCAATGCTAATATCAATAAATGCTGGAAACCCACGAGGCTTCAGTCCCCAGAAGCCTGGCTAGGTGGCCCCAGATATGTTTAAACAAGCCTGCTGAACCCAGACAGCCCAACAGGTTTCCGCAGGAAGAGCTCCGTTCACTTCAACAGGCCAGCTTGGTCCAGGAGATGCAACACTAAATCTGTGATTTTAGGGTCCCATGTGCTGTGAGGAACTGAGGGGCCCCTGGGAAACTGTCAGGCTTTGCCTCTGCCTGAAAGAGAATCTGATTCTTAAGCTGAGAATGCAAGAAACCCCCAAGGCACTGTATAGTAAATTTCTGAAGCGACAGAAGGAAATACATGTTTCTAGGAGTCGGAATTGGGTCAGCAAGGAGCAGGGGGAATACCCGGAGAAGATAAGTCCTGAGCTGAGTGATGGCTGTAGGGCTGGCTCCGTGCAAAGGCGCACAAGTGAGCGGCAAATGCCTATGTTGTGTGCACCTGGGTTGGGGGAGGAGGGCAGCCCCTACCTCTGCACGCCCAGTGTTGGGGGTGGGGGGAGGTTCCTGCCCCAGAAGGCCTTTACTGGCTTGGATGACAGCTGTGATCTTGGCTGTCCCCTCAGTTCAGTTCAGTTCAGTTCAGTTCAGTTCAGTCGCTCAGTCGTGTCCGACTCTTTGTGACTCCATGAATCGCAGCACGCCAGGCCTCCCTGTCCATCACCAACTCCCGGAGTTCACTCAGACTCAAGTCCATTGAGTCAGTGATGCCATCCAGCCATCTCATCCTCTGTCATCCCCTTCTCCTCCTGCCCCCAATCCCTCCCAGCATCAGAATCTTTTCCAATGAGTCAACTCTTCGCATGAGGTGGCCAAAGTACTGGAGTTTCAGCTTTAGCATCATTCCTTCCAAAGAAATCCCAGGACTGATCTCCTTTAGAATGGACTGGTTGAATCTCCTTGCAGTCCAAGGGACTCTCAAGAGTCTTCTCCAACACCACAGTTCAAAAGCATCAATTCTTCAGTGCTCAGCGTTCTTCACAGTCCAACTCTCACATCCATACATGACCACTGGAAAAACCATAGCCTTGACTAGAAGGACCTTTGTTGGCAAAGTAATGTCTCTGCTTTTGAATATGCTATCTAGGTTGGTCATAACTTTTCTTCCAAGAAGTTCCCAGTAATCAGCACAGTGAGGGCACACAGGCGCTTCTTCCTGGGAACCGTGGGTCTCTGATGGGAGAGGGAGCACGTCGGGGGGAGAGGCAGCACGTCGGGGGGAGAGGCAGCCAGGGGTCAGGTGCAAAGGGCGGCAGGGTTCCGGTCCCATGGCGAGGATGCCTCCCAGTTTCCTAACCAAATAGACACAGAAAGCTGCATCTGGAGAGACGGACGGCTGTCTACCTGGTTCGCAGGTTGGAACTCAGAGTTCTCTGCCCGGCTCCGCTCCTGGTGCCGAAAGGGGACTCTGGACAGGAACCTGGTGAAGACCCATCCAGATAATGTTAAGGCAGAATGCATTCCAGAGTGCCGTCTATTCTCCTTTCTCTGGCGGCTGCGGCTGCTGCTGCTAAGTCGCTTAAGTCGCGTCTGACTCCGTGCGACCGCAAAGCAGCCCACCAGGCTCCCCCATCCCTGGGATTCTCCAGGCAAGAATACTGGAGTGGGTTCCCATTTCCTTTTCCAATGCACGAAAGTGAAAAGTGAAAGTGAAGTTGCTCAGTCGTGTCTGACTCTTAGACCCCATGGATTGAAGCCTGCCAGGCTCCTCTGTCCATGGGATTTTCCAGGCAAAAGAGTACTAGAGTGGGGTGCCATGGCCTTCTCCACTACTTCTCATCATTTGACACGTCTCTAACAGTAGAACAAGGGAACACTCACGGCGACGTTTCACAGGCGAGCCCCGAAGTATCCTGGGCACCCTTGGATTGATTGTAAAGCAGGGGTCTAGTCTGAGTCCTAGCTCTCCTTGGCTTCTGAGCATCTGATGTCCCTGCCTTCACTCCTAGGGGTGCCTTGGTTTTATTGCATTGGGAACAGGGCCGGACCCCAAAGCATGTACTAAATGGCTTTGGAGCTGAGGGTCGCTCCCTCGTGGGGGTCTGAGGTCAGACGTGGCATGCCTGTAAATAGCTGTCAGGAATGTTAGAAAACATCTGGAGCTGGGATAAGACAGAAGACACAGTGAGCAGCAGAGAATTAAACACGGATGCCATCTGCAAGCCCAGCCTGTAAGTTCTGCATGTTAAACAGATGTTACTAGAGGAAGGAAACCTCTGGGGCAAGGAAGGCCCAGGCAAAGCAGTTACTGGAGGTGCTGATGTATTCCTGGTGATTTTTTTTTTTAAAGGATAGTGAGGTATTGACTTAAAAAATATTTACAACCTAGAAGCTGAGAGTTATGTTTTATCGGGTGGGTATTTTTAGGACTTTAAGCCCAGGAGGCAGCATCTCAAGTGTCCCTGAGAGAACTGGTCTGAGGGGGCCGAGAGGGGAAACCAGGTTATATAGGAGTTTTGTAGCAAAGGGCAGGTAGTCTGAACATCAAAAGATTTCTGTTAATAAAGGGAAAATCAGGTATCACAGGGCTTCCCAGGTGGTGCTGGTGGTAAAGAATCTGCCTGCTAATGCAGGAGACATAAGAAACAAAAATTTGATCCCTGGGTTGGGAAGATCCCCTGGAGGAAGAAATGGAAACCCACTCCAGTGTTCTTGCCTGGAGAATCCCATGGACAGAGGAGTTTGGCGGGCTATAGTCTGTGGGGGTCACATAGAGTCAGACACAATTGTAGCGACTTAGCACGCGGGCATGCAGATATCTCAAAGTGAAAAAGTGAGTGTTGCTCGCTCAGTCGTGTCCAACCCTTTGCGACCCCGGGGACTGTAGCCCACCAGGCTCCTCTGTACATGGGATTTTCCAGGCAAGAATACTAGGTTGGGTTGCCATGTTCTTCTCCAGGGAATCTTCCTGACCCAGGGATTGAACCCAGGTCTCCCGCATTGCAGGCAGATTCTTTACCATCTGAGTCACTAGGGAAGTAAAGTGAAAGTAAAAGTTGCTCATTCATTTCTGACTCTTTGTGATCCCATGGACTATACAGTTCATGGAATTCTCCAGGCCAGAATGCTGGAGTAGGTAGCCATTCCCTTCTCCAGGGGCTCTTCCCAACCCAGGGATTGAACCCAGGTCTCCTGCATTGCTGGTGGATTCTTTACCAGCTGAGCCGCCAGAGAAGAATCAAATTAAGGTTAATTTAGCGCTTTTCTATGTATAGGAAGATGCAAAAGTCTGGGCTCACTGATTCCTTTACTATGTACCTCACCTGTGTGGGGCCAGAATCCTATGTTTTCACTGCTGAGTTTCCTCAGGACACAGGGTAAGGAGGGGCTGCGGTCTGATGACTGCTAGATGGCAGGTATTCTTTTCAGCCCTGAGTTCCCTCAGGGCTCACTGTCGAAGGACTGCAATTGCTGATGAACGTGACATCCTATGTTTACTGATCTGGCAGGAAATATTCCATTTTTCAGAGGCTTCTCTGCAAGGAGGCCTTCTGGGATCCCAAGACAAAGCATTCTAATTCTTCACTGCTGCTGGCTGGAGCGAAATGAAACTGGCTTTTTAAGAGACCACAAGTCTGTGAAGAAGTAGGATCTCTTCTTTTTTTTTTTTTTTTAAATCAGGAATCTCCTAGTGCCATAGTTTGTGAGCAGAACATAGAGCTGGTCACAATAGCACAAAGCCCCTGGTTTGGACTGATGCGTCTTTCTGGTGCTTGGCAGTTTATAGTTCAGTTCAGTTCAGTTCAGTCGCTCAGTCGTGTCCGACTCTGCGATCCCATGAATCGCAGCACGCCAGGCCTCCCTGTCCATCACCAACTCCCAGAGTTCACTCAGACTCACGTCCATCGAGTCTGTGATGCCATCCAGCCATCTCATCCTCTGTCATCCCCTTCTCCTCCTGCCCCCAATCCCTCCTAGCATCAAAGTCTTTTCCAATGAGTCAGCTCTTCACATGAGGTGGCCAAAGTACTGGAGTTTCAGCTTTAGCATCATTCCTTCCAAAGAAATCCCAGGGTTGATCTCCTTCAGAATGGACTGGTTGGATAAGCCCCCAATAAATGTCACTTTGTTGAATAAAAATAAATGAAAGTTTGAAATGAAAAGAAGCATACTATGTGTTTATCTTCTGTGGTTCTGATTTATTTGTTTTGAAACTATGCTGTAGCAGAAGGGACTGGACTTATGACCACCATGTGCCTCAGTTTATGCATCCATATACTGGGTGCATGAGGTTCCATTGATGGTGCACAAGGGAAGGCTGAGCACACCAGGAATTGCCGGAGGGAGTGTGGTGCTGTGGGGTGAAGTATACCGGCAGTGTTTGCCTCACCCCTCTCAACTGAAGGAGGAAACAGAACAGGTTCCATCTTGAAAGCAGGACTCCATCTTGGGCCGGACTGTGGACTTTGAGCTACATGCCCAGTATCTATGGAAACAACACACCAACTGGAAAACCAGACCCTGCCCCCCGCCAATGAAGAGCCCCAGGGTTCATACCTAGACTCTCTGTCTCCTAAAAGAATGCCCTAATTATCTGTGTAACCGAATAGAATCATAAATTCTGTTTATTGGGGTATGACCACAGGCCTATTGATAATTGTCCACTGTTAACTACCTAGGCTTAAGGCATATGAATCACAGGTTAACTTTGATTGTATCTTTCTTTTCCTTTGTTCAGACTAGTTTCAGGGAATTTGGGGAGATGGGTTTGAGCACGTACACTTAGGGTATACAAGGTTTTCAGAAAAACTGGTCGGGCTCCTGGGCTAAGAGGAGACTCTGCCTTGCGCCTGCTGGTGTAATAAACTGCACTTCATGATCTGCATCGTCCTTCTGAGTGAGTTTGTTTCCTGGAACGCGGGGCTACAGCACAACTACAAACTGGCACTTGCCATCCACCTCTATAAGGGTCAAATCATCTGCTGCTGCAGCTCAGAGCAGAAAGGAGGTGCTCCGTGCTCTGGAAAAACTGGCAGAACAGGTCTTCAGATAGTTAAATATTTTCAGGAGCCGATTTTGTAAGCCCAATTCATGCATCTCCTCACGTCTAGAAAAGCACTCAATTCCTTCATGGTGACATCTGCTTCTCATGACTAGCAGAAACCTTCTGCAAAAATACACGCTTGATTGCATAAACTCCCCCTTCACCAAAATCACAGATATACCAACATCCCCCCTACCTCTGGGGCAATTTCTCAGAGTTATCTGAAATGCTGCCTCCCGGGCTATAGTCCTCATTTTCCCCCAGTACAGCTTAACTTGCAACTGCCACATTGTGCATTTTTTTTTAATGTCAGTACCGCTAATTGTGGTTCCTTTCTTGCCATGTGTGATGGTGAAGGGAAGAGCTGGATTTAGTTGGGAGCAGGGGGTTTCCTTTCTGGGGGCTGCCCCTGGGTGTGTAGCCACCGTGTCAGCACGGGGGCTTACAGGGCTGCGGGCCACAGGCTGGCATGTGTGAGCACATGTGAGCGACACAGCATTAGGATGGAGCAGATGAGGTAACTTAGGGCTTTGAAGGTTCCTGAAGAACTGATGCTTCTCAACAGGCAGTGAAGTGACAAGGTAGCCAGTTCTAAGATGTGTTCAACACTCAGATGTACAGGCTACCAGTCTCCCTGAGAAGCAAGTCTAATTCCTCAAAGACCCACATGAGACCTGCCTGGAAACCTCATATACCTGTCAGTGGCTTAGTTGGTTGAAAGTCAAGCTAAATAGAATTTTCAAATGTCATGGAAAGAACAGAGATTACAGTAAAGGAGGAATAATATCAGAAGAACTTGGCTGACTTTTATAGTCCCTTGTTCCTTATTTCTGAGATACCCATGTTCAGTGGTATCCTGAAAATAAAAAAAGTACACAAACACACCAAGCAAAGGCCTTCAAAGAGGGCAAGAAAAAGCAGTGCCCTGGGGGTAGAAGGCTCTTTTCTGAGACTTTTTTCTTTGCTATGGAAGTCCTGCAAATCTTCAAATACTGCCTGGGAGCTTTTTATCTGTAGTTGAAATTCTTTTATTTATTTATTTTTTAAGAAGCTCTATACAGTCAACAAAAACAAGACCAGGAGCTGACTGTTGCTCAGATCATGAATTCCTTATTACCAAATTCAGACTCAAATTGAAGAAAGTAGGGAAAACCACTTGACCATTCAGGTATGACTTAAATCCCTTACGATTATACAGTGGATGTGAGAAATAGATTTAAGGGACTAGATCTGATAGATAAAGTGCCTGATGAACTATGGAATGAGTTTCGTGACATTGTACAGGAGACAGGGATCAAGACCATCCCCATGGAAAAGAAATGCAAAAAAGCAAAATGGCTGTCTGGGGAAGTCTTACAAATAGCTGTGAAAAGAAGAGAGGCGAAAAGCAAAGGAAAAAGGAAAGATATAAGCATATGAATGCAGAATTCCAAAGAATAGCAAGAAGAGATAAGAAAGCCTTCTTCAGCGATCAATGCAAAGAAATAGAGGGAAACAACAGAATGGGAAAGGCTAGAGATCTCTTCAAGAAAATTAGAGATACCAAGGGAACATTTCATGCAAAGATGGGCTTGATAAAGGACAGAAATGGTCTGGACCTAACAGAAGCAGCAGATATTAAGAAGAGGTGGCAAGAAGACATGGAAGAACTGTACAAAAAAGATCTTCACGACTCAGATAATCATGATGATGTGATCACTAATCTAGAGCCAGATATCTTGGAATGTGAAGTCAGGTGGGCCTTAGAAAGCATCACTACAAACAAAGCTAGTGGAGGTGATGGAATTCCAGTGGAGCTACTTCAAATCCTGAAAGATGATGCTGTGAAAGTGCTGCCCTCAATATGCCAGCACATTTGGAAAACTCAGCAGTGGCCACAGGACTGGAAAAGTTCAGTTTTCATTCCAATCCCAAAGAAAGGCAATGCCAAAGAATGCTCAAACTACCGTACAATTGCACTCATCTCACATGCTAGTAAAGTAATGCTCAAAATTCTAAAAGCCAGGCTTCAGCAATACGTGAACCGGGAACTCCCTGATATTCAAGCTGGTTTTAGAAAAGGCAGAGGAACCAGAGATCAAATTGCCAACATCCGCTGGATCATGGAAAAAGCAAGAGAGTTCCAGAAAAACATCTATTTCTGCTTTATTAACTATGCCAAAGCCTTTGACTGTGTGGATCACAATAAACTGTGGAAAATTCTGAAAGAGATGGGAATACCAGACCACCTGACCTGCCTCTTGAGAAATCTGTATGCAGGTCAGGAAGCAACAGTTAGAACTGGACATGGAACAACAGACTGTTTCCAAATAGGAAAAGGAGTACGTCAAGGCTGTATATTGTCACCCTGCTTATTTAACTTCTATGCAGAGTACATCATGAGAAATGCTGGACTGGAAGAAACACAAGCTGGAATCAAGATTGCCGGGAGAAATATCAATAACCTCAGATATGCAGATGACATCACCCTTATGGCAGAAAGTGAAGAGGAGCTAAAAAGCCTCTTGATGAAAGTGAAAGAGGAGAGTGAAAAAGTTGGTTTAAAGCTCAACATGCAGAAAACGAAGATCATGGCATCCGGTCCCATCACTTCATGGCAAATAGATGGGGAAACAGTAGAAACAGTGTCAGACTTTATTTTTGGGGCTCCAAAATCACTTCAGATGGTGATTGCAGCCATGAAATTAAAAGACGCTTTCCCCTTGGAAGAAAAGTTATGACCAACCTAAATAGTATGTTCAAAAGCAGAGACATTACTTTGTCGACGAAGGTCCGTCTAGTCAAGGCTATGGTTTTTCCTGTGGTCATGTATGGATGTGAGAGTTGGACTGTGAAGAAGGCTGAGCGCCGAAGAACTGATTCTTTTGAACTGTGGTGTTGGAGAAGACTCTTGAGAGTCCCTTGGACTGCAAGGAGATCCAACCAGTCCATTCTGAAGGAGATCAGCTTTGGGATTTCTTTGGAAGGAATGATGCTAAAGCTGAAGCTCCAGTACTTCGGCCACCTCATGAGAAGAGTTGACTCATTGGAAAAGACTCTGATGCTGGGAGGGATTGGGGGCAGGAGGAGAAGGGGACAACCGAGGATGAGATGGCTGGATGGCATCACGGACTCGATGGGCGTGAGTCTGAGTGAACTCCGGGAATTGGTGATGGACAGGGAGGCCTGGCGTGCTGTGATTCATGGGGTTGCAAAGAGTCGGACACGACTGAGCGACTGAACTGAACTGAACTGAAGCAAACCAAGAGAGAAAGCAGGGAGAAGCTATGCTTTCTTGAAAATAAATACACTGGCTTTATTTTTAAAAAATGTTTGTTGCTTTAGAGGTTTTTTAAAAAATTTATTTTTAGTAATTATTGGTCATTTGTATTTCTTTTTAAATTAATTCTTATTGGAGTATAGTTACTTTTCAGTGTTGTCTTAGTTTCTGCATATAGCAAAGTGAATCAGAGACACACATACATATACATATATCCCTTCCCTTTTGGACTCTCTTCCCCATTTTAATCACCACAGAGAATTAAATAAAATTCCCTGTGCTATACAGTACTTTCTCTTTAGTTATCTAATCACTAAATCATGTCCAGCTCTTTGTGACCCCATGTGCTGTGAATCCACCAGGCTCCTCTGTCCAGGGAATTTCCTAGGAAGGAATACTGGAATGGGTTGCCATTTCCTTCCCCAGGGGATCTTTCCAACCCAGGGGTCGAACCTGTGTCTCCTACATAGGCAGGTGGATTCTTTAGCACTGAGCCACTAGGGAAGTCCTGTCTATTTTCTACATAGTGTCTATAGTGTATATATGTTAATCCTAATCTACAAATTCCTCCCACCTCCCACACTGGCTTTAGAGATGCAAATCTGTGTGCCCCGGTTACCAGCAGGAGTTAATTAAATTTAATTAAAATTAAATAAAAGCAGGGACTGAGCTGCCTATAGTTTAGAAGGTGAGCTGTTCACTGTGAGAGCCACAGAGGTCTCTTCTCCCCACCTTGGACTGGAAAGGCAGCCCAGCCCCCTGGCAGCCCCGGTCATAGCATGAGCGGCGTGTCAGGGTGTCACCAAGGGGCCTGACCTCACGGTAAGAGGGGCAGAGATGAGGATGTGCCAGCTTTGGAACTGAGTGGACGCTGACTGTCCCCGCCAGCACTTCTCACATGGGGTCTGTTGGCCCCTGGAGGAGTTATCAATGCCGGCCTGAAAACTGCCCTGGGTGAATGCATCCTGCCTGCAGTGGACTTCATGGAAGTCTTAACTCACTCTAAGTGGTCACTCGGTAGACACTGGGATGGAATATAAGTGGTCAGTGGGGTTGGTTTCATTGAGAGGCTTCTGGATCAGAGCTCTTTCCAGTTTTCTGGTTGGATGAGTGGTGCCCCACTCTCCAGGTTGGAAACCAAGCCAGTGGCCCAGCCCTGGATTTAGTGTGATGGGCTGGTCAAGCTCCTAGCTCTGGACTCAGGGCCTGCTGGCCTTCTTTACGACTTGGGCAGGATATCGTTAGAAATGAGCAAACGTAGAAAAACTGACTCAGAGGAAGTGAACACTATGACACGTAATTTTCTGTCCATGTCAGAAAGGAAAGGTTGGTGTGATGATTTGAGAGAATAATGCTGAAACATATAGATTGTGCAGTGTGTGAGTGTGTGTGTGTGTGTGTGTGTGTGTAAGTTTACAATTACCATATGTAAAATAGATTGCCCGTGGAAGTTTGATGTATGACGCAGGGGACCCAAAGCTCTTTGCTCTGTGACAACCTGGACGGATGGGTTGGGTAGAGAGGTGGGAGGGAGGTTCAGTCCAGGTTCGATGTATGAGACGGAACTCAGGGCTGGTGCACTGGGACGACCCTGAGGGATGGGATGGGGCGGGAGGTGGGAGGGGGGCTCAGGATGGGGGACACATGGCTGATACTTGCCAATGTCTGGCAAAAACCACCACAATATTGTAAAGTAATTAGCCTCCAATTAAAATAAATTAATTAATTTAGAAAAAAGAAAAGAAAGAGCGAGGGGACACATGTATGCCTGTGGCCGATTCACGTTGATGTATGGCAGAGGCCATTACAATATTGTAAAGCAATTATTCTCCAATTAAAATGGAAAAACACTATGAATGAACAATAGAAAAAAAAAAAGAAATGAAAGGCTGGACCTTGTTTTGTAATGACACAGGGAGTATGAGGCCATCCCTGGAAAGAGCATGGGAGCTGCGAACTCTACTGTCTAAGACTATATCCCAGAAACAGAGCTGGCTGGGGGCCTTGGAGAAGACAGCTGCTGCGCAAGGGGACAGAGGCTCGGTCTGCGACCGGGGCTCCAGCCTGCAGAGCTGCCCTGGCATCTTTGTCCATCCTCTGCTTGGGAGCGCGGGCAGCCTGCTGGCACCTGCCGTTTCTGCCCTGTGCTGTGGCCATCACCAGTGTAAAGCACCAAGGGGAGAGTCTGATCAATTGCGTGCATGTGTGCTAAATCGCTTCAGTCGAGTCCCACTCCTTGTGACCCCATAGACGGTAGCCCACCAGGCTCCTCTGTCCATGGGATTCTCCAGGCAAGAACCCTGGAGTAGGCTGCCATGCCCAAGCCTCATCTGGCCTATTACAAGTGCTCAATCATAGTCTGATAACCTCCCTTATTGTCGAAACAATCATTCCTGGCTACAGAAAAGTGACAAATGGCCTTGACTGGTATGACGTCACTCATCTAGCACCTGGCAGGCTTGAGCCCAGGTCATCTAACCTGACATCCAATTCCATCACAAGCTGCGTCCCCTGGAAAATGACTCCTGATTAAAAGAGCAGCAGCAAGAAGGTGTCAGAGTCTCAGCTTCTGGGACGACACTGGGTGTTGATCTTCCACCCCTGCTGTTGCTCGCAGGCTGTGAATGACTGCCTGGCTTGGTGCTGGGAAGTTGCAGTTTCTGGGTCCTGTGGGTGGGTGTAGGGTGTAGGGGAGGGGAATCAAGGAACCCTGGCTTGGTTTGGGGCAATGCTTCACGTGGCCCAGGTGGAGGGGGTTTTGGGGAGGTTGCTGGGCTTCCTTTGTGGCTCAGCTGATAAAGAATCTGCCTGCAATGTGGGAGACCTGGGTTTAATCCCTGGGGTGGGAAGATCCCCTGGAGAAGGGAAGGGCTACTCACTCCAGGATTCTGGCCTGGAGAATTCCATGGAGTGTATAGGCCATGGCTTCGAAAAGAGTTGGACGTGAGAGAGTGACTTTCACTTTCACCTTTGTCTTTCCTCTTAATGCCCCCGGGACACAGCATTTTTGACAGAGTGAGAACAGGAGTGTCTGGAGCAGGGGGGCACTCTGGAGCACAGAGGTGGCTGTTGGCAGAAATCTTGCAAGGTGGATTCAGCAAGACTTCTGGAGGTCTTCTAACTTTCCTGTGGTGGTGGTTTAGTGGCTAAGTCGTGTCCAACTCTTGTGACCCCATGGACTGCAGCCCACCAGGCTCCTCTGTCCATGGGATTCTCCAGGCAAGAATACTGAAGTGGGTTACTATGTCCTCCTCCAGGGGATCTTCCCAGCCCAGGGATCAAACCCAGGTCTCCTGCATTGCAGGCAGATTCTTTCCCAACTGAGCTATAAGGGAAGCCCCTTGACTTTCCTGTCTTTAGACTCAAAATGTGTCAGAGGTCATAACGGTTGCATTGATCAGAGGTTTGTGTAGACTTGATAGCTGCTGTTTGGGCAGAAGTTACTGTGTGCCGGGTGCTGTAAATATTATCTTCTTTTTCTACTCTTAAAAACATGTGCAGTGGCAGGTGGATAAACCAATACTACAGAGAGAAGGGGGCTTCCCAGGTGGCGCTAGAGGTGAAGAACTTCCCTGCCAAAGCAGGACATACAAGAGATGTGGGTTCGATCCCTGGACCAGGACAATCCCCCGGAAGAGGGCATGGCAAGCCACTCCAGTATTCTTGCCGGGGGAGAATCCCATGGACAGAGGAGCCTGGTGGGCTGCAGTCCACATGGTTGCAAAGAGTTAGATTTGACTGAAGCGACTTAGCATGAATGCAGGTGGTGAGAAGCGGGTGGAGAAAAGCCTTGGTTTGCGGTGTTTGCTAATTTCCATGGTGTAAACGCTCCCACCACGGCTGATTTCAGGCTTCTCAGCAGTTTCAGTACCGGTTCACAAAATCCCTGAATATTTACCAGGCAGATCCTATGAGCCAGAGGAGAGGCTCCAGCACATTTGAAGTAATAAGAGATTTTACCCAAGGAAGAGGTGATGATTAGAGATTTTATAGGTGAGAAAATGGGAGCTTAGAGGTCACCTGGCCTCCAGTCGTGGGTTGGCAAGAACTGAATCCCGGTCTGAGCCTTCTTCCTCAGTGTCCCCTGGCCTCCATCTGAGCCTCAACCCTCAGCCCAGAGGTGACCTGTCCACACTCACAGCTGGGGAGCAGATTGTCTCTTATCTCAGCTCTCTGCCTCTCCGGGTCAGGCAGGGCCAGCAGCCTTGGAGAGCCGACTCCCTTCAGCCACATCCCACAGCCCTTGGCTCCCTCTGCCCGCTCTAAACAGGTGCCTCGGTCTCGTCCTCTCCGGCCTTGCCCTCTCCTGGTGCCCTCGCCCTCCTTTCTGCTCTTGAACGAGCCGCTCTGAAACAAGCGGAGAGACTGCAGTAAGTGGTCTGCTAAGTCACTCAGTCGTGTCTGACTCTTTGCGACCCCATGAACCGTAGCCCGCCAGGCTCCTCTGTCCGTGGGAGTCTCCAGGCAAGAAGACTGGAGTGGGGTGCTGTGCCCTCCTCCAGGGGATCCTCGCCACCCAGGGATCGAACCCGCGTCTCTTATGTCTCCTGCCTTGGGAGGAGGTTCTTCTGTCACTGGGGAAGCCCAGGGGCAGGGCCTTTGAAGACCCAGAAATAAAGTCCAAGAGAAAAGTGCCACCTGGAAGATGGGTGAAGATGCTGTCTCTCCATGCCCCCCCAACTTCTTGCTCACTGGCTCCGGACACCGTGACCTCACGGATGGTCTCAACCCCCCAGGTCCTTCTCTCTCCATTGGGCCCTTGATCTAATGGTTCCATCTACCTGGAATGCCCATCCCTTGACTATCCCCATCACAGACATCTCTCTTTTTTTTTTTTTTTTTTTTTACACCTGACGGGTATTGTGTTTTTTTCAGCTTGAAAGTTTGCAGCACTCCTGTGTTGAGTAGCTCTATTGGCACCATTTTCCAACAGCATTTGCTCATTTCAGGCCTCTGTGTCACATTTGATAATTCTTACAAAATTTCAAAACTTATCATCATTATATTTGTCATAATGATCTGTGATCAGTGATCTCTGATGTCACTATTGCAAAAAGATCACGACTAACTGAAGGAGAAGATGATGGTTAGCATTTTTTAGCAATAAAGTGTTTCATTAATTAAAGTGTGTACATTGCTTTTTTGGAAGACATAGGCTACTGCATACTTGGTACATGACAGTCTACTGTAAACATAACTTATATGCACTGGGCAACCAAAACCTGTGTGAGGCTTACTTTATTGTAATATTTGCTTTATTGCAGTGGTCTGGAACCAAACGGGGCGTCCCAGGTGGCACTAGTGGTAGAGAATCCACCTGCCGATGTAGGAGATGCAGAAGATGGGGTTTAGATCCCTGGGCTGGGAGGATCCCCTGGAGTATGAAGTGGCAACCCACTCCAGTAATCTTATCTGGAAAATTTCATGGACAGAGGAGCCTGGAAGTCAGCAGTCCATGGGGGTCACAAAGAGCAGACACAACTGAGCAATAGAGCCTTGGAACCAAACCCATAACATCTCTGAGGTCTGCCTGTACTGGCTGCCTCTTGTCTTTCAGAAAGTGTTGCCCATATCACCCCATCTAAGGAGCTTTGCTGGCCTTCTCCATGTAACATCCTGTTTCTTTCCTTCCTGGCATTCTATCATCCGTAATTCTTTGACAGTCCTCCCTTCAAAAGATGGACCCAGATTACCCTCCTTCTGAACATGGGTGACTCTTTGGAGGAGCAGAGTGTGGCAGGAGTGATGGTGATAGAACGTCTCAAGCTGCCTGACTCTGCACCCGATTGTCATTTCTGGGGGGAACAGACACCATGGTGTAGGGATGCTCCAGCAGCCCTATACGGTGGCCCATGTCAGGAGGAACTGAAGCTTCCCACCAACAGCCAGCACCAACTTGCCAGGTAAGGGCCTGAGCCTCCTCAGAAAGTGGGCTCACCAGCCAGTCAAGCCCTGAGATGACAGCAGCCCAGACAATCGCAGATGGAACCCAGAGGTACCCTGAACCTGCCCTGCCCAGCCAAGCCAGTCCCCAAATTCCTGGCCCCCCAGAAGAAACCAGACACAGTGTTTCCTGCTAGTCTAAGTCACTAGATTTTGGGGTGTTTGTAAAGAAGCAAATTAATATGAACACTAAAGTGCTATTGAAAGTGAAAGTCGCTCAGTGGAGAAACAGTGGAAACAGTGAAAGACTATTTTTCTGGGCTCCGAAATCACTGCAGATGGTGATTGCAGCCATGAAATTAAAAGACGCTTACTCCTTGGAAGAAAAGCTATGACCAACCTAGACAGCGTATTAAAAAGTAGACATTACTTTGCCAACAAAGGTCCGTCTAGTCAAAGCTATACTTTTTCCAGTAGTCATGTATGGATGTGGGAGACCTGGGTTCGATCCCTGGGTTGAGAAGATCCCCTGGAGAAAGAAATGGCGATTCACTCCAGTACTATTGCCTGGAAAATCCCATGGACAGAGGAGCCTGCCAAGCTCCTACAGCCCATGGGGTTGCAAAGAGTTGGACACAACTGAGCCACTTCACTTAGGTATGGATGTGAGAGTTGGACTGTGAAGAAAGCTGAGCACCGAAGAACTGATGCTTTGAACTGTGGTGTTGGAGAAGACTCTTGAGAGTCCCTTGGATTGCAAGGAGATCCAATCAGTCCATCCTAAAGGAGATCAGTCCTGAATATTCATTGGAAGGACTGATGGTGAAGCTGAAACTCCAATATTTTGGTTACCTGATGCGAAGACTGACTCATTGGAAAAGAGCCTGTTGCTGGGAAAGATTGAGGAGGAGAAGGGGGCGACAGAAGATGAGATGGTTGGATGTCATCACTGACTCAAAGGACATGAGTTTGAGTAAACTCCAGGAGTTGATGATGGACAGGGAGGCCTGGTGTGCTCCAGTCCATGGGGTTGCAAAGAGTCAGACGACTGAGTGACTGAACTGAAAGTGCTATTATTACCCTCATTTTATGAATAAGCACACTGAGACTCAGAGAGGCTAAACGACTCAACTAAGACCACACAGAGTCAGAATTTGAACAGAGGTGGCCAGATCCCACATCTCCTGACCATGCAGCATATTATCTCCCCCAAGAATGTTCTCAAACCCTTTTTACTTGTGGACAGTGTATCTCAAATAAGGGATGGATTGGGTGGTAGGGAGGCACTGGACCCCCCCTCTGCAGTCAGATGCAAATTCAGGCCCTGCAGACAGGAGAGAGCTCTTTGACTTAGTTGGGTGTCCCACACCACCCCACAGTCAGAGGATCCTGACTCACGGCCACCAGCCCCCCAGCTGTCACATGCTGGGGCCCCTGCTCCTGTGTCTGCTTTGAATATCAGATGAGTTCTTCCTACTCAAGAACCTATCTTGCCCTGTCATCCCTGCCTGCCACCTTTCGGGGTCCAAGAACACCCCTCCCCTTCTTTCATCAGAGCCTGCCTGGCCCTCCTGTCATCCTGAACAGGAGGCCCAGGATGAAGAGGGATTGCTCTTTTGTTACTTTCCTCACCTGTGCTGGGAATGGAACGTCCCATCCCTTCAATGCACATTTCTGGAGTTGGGGGTGGTGGTGGTGTTAGCCTGGCTTGACTAAGGGATGGCCAGAGGGCCTTGGCTGAGAGCCTGGGCCCAGAGGAACATGGCGGGTTCAGAGAAAGCCAGGGAGGTGAAGAAGGAGCTGGAGGAAGACACGGCCTGGGGATCTTGGTTCCAGGCCCACGAAGCTGGATTAGGGAGATTTGCTGTGGTCCTCATGGCTCAGTGGTACAGAATCTGCCTGCAGTGCAGGAGACACGAGTTCGATCCCAGGGTCAGGAAGATCCTCTGGAGAAAGAAATGGCCACCCACTCAGTATGGTTGCCCATGGACAGAGGAGCCTGGTGGGCTACAGCTCATGGGATTGCAAAGCCGGGCACGACTTAGTGACTAAATCACCACCACTGCCACTCCTCAGAGTACGAGCAAGCTTGGGATACGTGCATGCACATGTGAGTACATGTGTGTGGTGTGTTTGTGTGAGCATGTACGTTTACACATGCACACATGCTCACTGCTAAACTTTTTACACTTTTGACCCCAGAGTCTGATAAAGTCCAGAGAGGAGAGGAGTGAGGTCCCCTCTGCCATGGGTCATATAGAGATCAGTTCAGTTCAGTCGCTCAGTTGTGTCCAACTCTTTTCGACCCCATGGACTGCAGCACAACAGGCCTCCCTGTCCATCTCCAACTCCCGGAGTTTACTCAAACCCATGTCCATCCAGTCGGTGATGCCATCCAGCCATCTTATCCTCTGTCGTCCCCTTCTCCTCCTGCCTTCAATCTTTCCCAGCATTAGGCTCTTTTCAAATGAGTTAGTGCTTTGCATCAGGTAGCCAAAGTATTGGAGTTTCAGCCTCAGCATCAGTCCTTCCAATGAATATTCAGGACTGATTTCCTTTATGACGGACTGGTTGGATCTCCTTGCAATCCAAGGACTCTCAAGAGTCTTCTCCAACACCACAGTTTAAAAGCATCAAATAGAGGAGAAGCTGAGATGGTCTGGGGTCAGTCTGGAACCTTGTAGCTTTCTAGGGGCAGGGATATTTGCATGCTGTTTGTAGTTTTTCTCAAAAGTGTGGGCCATTCAACCTGAAGTCTGCAATAATGAATGCAGGCATCTACACCTTAGGGCATCACGTACTCTCTTCCTTTATCGTCAGGAGGACCTGAGTTCATCTGTGCTCTCTGCTCGGTGCCTGCCCCCACCCCCACTAGCAGGGCAGTGGCCCTGAGCACATAATGACACCCAGAACAGCCATAAAACACAGGCCAGCAGTCATCCTGAGCCAGGAGTACCCAGAACACACTGACAGGTTGAACTCTTTCAGGGAGACTTCCCTTTTTTCTAGAAAGGATCTGCCCACAGCTGGTACAGAGCAGGCACCCAGCTCTACCTAGCAGACGTCACCATCCACAGCAAGAAGCCCTGCAACCCTCCTCCCCACCCGCATCCCAGACCCTTGCCCAGAGACCCCCACCCTGGGAGGAGCTAAGTATCAGTTGGGAGCTGAAGTGAGAGGGAAAAGCCCACCCAGCCTGGCTTTCCTGCTGCCCCAAGGGCCCTGCTCAGCTTCAATTTGCACCCCCACGTGTCTGGCTCACTGATGCCACTTCCAGTCGCTTCTTGGGTAGAGGCAGACACTTGGTCTCTGGAAGGCAACTCAGCAAAGGAACAGGTCACGAGGCTTCCTGCCCAAGTTACTCAAAATTTAAGGACGAGCCGGCCACAGGGGCTCCAGTCCTGGAGTGATGGACAGGCTGTGTCTGAGTCCTGGGAGGGAAATGGGCCCCTCCTCCAGGGGCTGGACACATGCAACTGCCTGTCCCTTGGCTGGACACAGAGCCTGCCCCTTGCCTGGGTGTCTCACACGGAGGCCACAAGGTCCCCAGCGAGACCCGCACTTGGGTACCATCCACGGCCACAGCTGTGTGCATCTGCTGACCTCAGAGGTCTCGCCACCAAGATGCGGGTGGACCCTGCTATGGCCTGGGGCGGAAAAAGCCACGCTCCCTTGGGTCCTCGGGGACCCATCCAGTTGCATTTTTGGATTAGAGCTGCTCCTCTGCGGCCCTGCTTGCACGTTAGGATCTTGGGGAAGAGTCTAAGAAATCCGGGAGTCGAAGCCCCACCGTACGGCAATTTGAATCCCAGTCTCTGGGGGTAAGGGACTTCCCAGGTGGCACTAGTGGTAAAGAACCTGCCTGCCAATGCAGGAGACTTAAGAGACGCGGGCTTGATCCCTGGGTTGGGAAGATCCCCTGGAGAAGGGAAGGGCAACCCACTCTAGCATCTCTGCTTAGAGAATTCCATGGACGGAGGAGCCTGGCGAGCTACAGTCCATAGGGTCACACAGAGCTGGACATGACCGAAGCGACTTAGCATGCACGCATGCTGGGGCAGGGCCTGTCTGCAGAACCCCTCAGCTGTTTCTGACAGGCAGCCAGGGGTGAGAAGCAGTGGCCGAGAAGAGTGATGATGCTCCCATCTCGTTTCCGCAGGGCGCTCTTCCCGCCCCCAGAATCTGTGCTGAGGAATAAGCAGGCAGATGAGGACAAGCACTGGTCCAGGTGATGCACTCCTTATGGTTCCCCAGCTCCTGAGAAGCCCAGAGTCCTCGAAAGCCGTGGCGGGGAGCATCCAGTAGTGCGTGGGACTCACGACAGATGAATTTCCCAAAGTTCCTGGGAGAACAGGAGGCCTCCCACCCCTGGCTGCGTGCTGGTCCTGAGGATCAGAGCCTGCAGCCCCTACCCTGCCCACTGTAGGGAGCCTGAAGCCCGGGACCTGAAAGCAAGGATGGAGTGCCAGGGGTGAAGAGCAAGGACGTCATCTCTGCCTCTCTCCCATCCTCCTCTTCTGCCTCCCACTCCTGATCCCAGAGGGACTGTGGAACCCGTGCCAGCCCCTCTGGCTGTTCTGTGCGGTTCAGGCAAGCCAGCCGGCAGGTGGCTCTGAATGTTATGAGATCCTGGCCGGGCGCATTCTTGGCCTTTCTTCATCCACTGTTGAAGGAGGGGCTAAGGGGGCCTGCCCCTCCCTTCCTTCACACCCAGTCCTGCCTGGGAGGTGGTGGAGTCTGAGGTATTGGGGAGCCATGGATTAAGCCCTCATGCAGCCCCCTGACCCAGGCACCCTGGACCTCTCTGCTGGAGAACACAGCCTCGGAGTGACTCATGGGCATAGCAGCTGCCCACACCTTCTATGTTTCCTGAGTCGCTTTGAACAGCCACTCTCTTCATCTAAGTCAGAGTTCCACTGTAGGCTCACCCCATAGCAGTCTTTCTCAGAAGATGTATTCTTCTGGGTGGGGCAGTTGGTCTTCCCCTAGGATGACCACCACCACTACCAGACCCCCAGGACTGACGAGGACTGGTGAAGAGTCCTCTGTGAGTGGCATCAGCTGGCTGAGATTCCAGGGTCAGATAAACAGGGGATCAGCAGTGTTACAAGGGCTGGACTGCTGCCCAGGGATGCTACTGCCCCCTGTCTTCTCTGTCCCCATGGATCCCTCCAAGACTGGAGCCTGCCTGACCCACAAGGGGTCCCCAGGCCCCCTCATCCTCTCCACAGTGCCACTAGCTGTGGCCCCTGTGTGCTTTCTGGAACCTTCTCCTTATCACCCTCTGCATTGCTTGTGATGGTGTTTAGAGAGATTATTTGAGTGACATTTGGTTCAACACCCAAAGGCCATGTTGACTAGAAGGGGAACCAAGTCCTTGACCAGCAAAGTAGATGATTATGACATCAGTTATATTTAAAATGAAGTTGCATCAAGCCACTGTAGAAAGCAAAGTTCTCAAAAACCTAAAAACAGAATCATCCTGTGATCCCAAATCACTGTGGATTGTGACAGCAGCCATGAAATTAAAAGATGCTTAGTCCTTGGAAGGAAAGCGATGACAAACCTAGACAGCACATTAAAAAGCAGAAACGCCACTTTGCCGACAAAGGTCACCATAGTCAAAGTCAAAGCTTGGTGTTTCCAGTAGTCATGTAAGGGTGTTAGAGTTGGACCATAAAGAAGGCTGAGCACCAAAATGTTGATGCTTTTGAACTATGGCATTGGAGAAGGCTCGAGAGTCTCTTGGACTCTCAGTCAAGATCAAACCAGTCAATCCTAAAGGAAATCAATCTTGAATATTCATTGGAAGGACTGATGTTGCAGCTGAAGCTCCAGTACTTTGGTTACCTGATGGGAATAGCCAGCTCATTGGAAACAACCCTGATGCTGGGAAAGACTGAGGGCAGGCGAGGAAAGGGATGACAGAAGATGAGATGGTTGGATGGCATCACCAACTCAATGGACATGAGTTTGAGCCAACTCTGGGAGATAGTGAAGGACAGAGAAGCCTGGTGTGTTGCAGTCCACGAGACTGCAAGGAGTAAGACACCACTTAGAGACTCAACAACAAAAACAGACCCAGACTCTTGGGTGTAGGTACAAGAAAACTTCAAAACACTAATTCGAAAAGATACGTGCCTCCTCTGTTCATAGCAGCACTATTCACAGTAACCAAAACAGGGAGACAACCTAAATGCCTGTGGACAGGTGAATGGACAAAGAAGATGTGGTGCATATAACAGTATATAAAATGGAATACTGCTGCTGCTGCTGCTAAGTCGCTTCAGTCGTGTCCAGCTCTGTGCGACCCCATCGACGGCCTCCTACCAGGCTCCTCTGTCCTTGGGATTCTCCAGGCAAGAACACTGGAGTGGGTTGCCATTTCCTTCTCCAATAAAATGGAATACTACTCCACCATAAAAAGAATGAAAAGTTGCCATTTTCAACAACATAGATGAACTTGGAGCGTATTACATTTAGTGGGATACGTCACACAGAGAAAGACCAATCCTGTGTGATATCATTTATATCTGAAATCTAAAAAATACAACAAACTGGTGAAAGTTACCGAAAAGAAGCAGACCCATAGATATAGAGAACAAACTAGTGGTTACTGGTTGGGAGAGGAAGAGAAGGGGAATATGGGTGTGGGGGATTAAGAGGTATAAATCGTTATGCACAAAGTAAACTACAGGATATATTGGGCCACAGAGGGAAACAGCCAATATTTTATGATAACTATAAATGGAGTATAACCTTTAGAAATTGTGACTCGCTATATCGCACCCTGGTAATTTATATAATATCGTACATCAACTATACTTCAATAAAAATGGAGTTGTGTCACAGGGCAATGCATTTATGGAAACTGACAGTCAACACTATCCCTTTATAAAGACTGAGGTGAGGGAGATTGAGGTCCTGGTGTTAGTGTAAAGGGTGCTTCGTCATGGGAATGAGTGCAGAGCAATTTGATTTGAAGGGACTTTCTCCTTCCGAAGCAGCAGGCTGAGAAAATGGAACCATGTGAGCCATTAGCCGAGCATCTGGGAAGCATAACAGATGAAGAGGGGGCAAAGGAAGAGGGAGACTTTATCCCTTTACCTTTCCAGATACTGTTCTGTGTGTCAACACAAATTCACACCCAAGCGGTCAGCCCACGTGTGCTATTTTGTAGCCCTCTCATCAGCTTGCATCTGGATTCCTGCAGGTGTCTCTAAGTTTAGGTCACAGCTTCAGTCTTTCCTACTCCACTTCCTTTTTACTTAGAAAATGGAAGTATAATTGATTTACAATGTCATGTTAGTTTCAGGTGTAAAACAGATAGAGACTCCACTTCCTTTTTCACAGAGCTTCCAATTGGGCTCTTTCTAGTTCAGATCCCATCATGTTCCCAAATGAGTTTCCAGGTCACCTGCTGGAAGGTTGTGTTTTGTGTTTTTAAGGGTGAGTGTGTTCTTGGTCATCTCATGATCTGCTAGTGCTTTGAAAGTGCTTTCAGAACGTGCCTTAACTAAGGGGAGAGCTGGGGAGAAGCAAATGGTGCAAACAAACCAGAAGCTCTGCTCCAAGGTACAGACTTAGTTCAGTTCAGTTCAGTCCCTCAGTCATGTCTGACTCTTTGTGACCCCATGAACCACAGCATGCCAGGCCTCCTTGTCCATCATCAATTCCTGGAGTCCACCTAAACCCATGTCCATCGAGTCGGTGATGCCATCCAACCATCTCATCCTCTGTCGTCCCCTTTTCCTCCTGCCCTCAATCTTTCCCAGCCTCAGGGTCTTTCCAAATGAGTCAGCTATTTGCATCAGGTGGACTTAGACACACCACAGATATTTCACTCAAAACTGCACCTTTTCTTGGGTGGAAGTGGTGGTGTGCTGGAGCTTGCCTGATTGGCTAGGACAGCAGATTGTCAAATTTTAGGTGTATGAGCTGGTTGTCAAACAAGGCCATTGTTAAAAATTAAATTGTGCAAAGTTACAATAAATTAATTATCTTCAAGGCAAATGAGATCAATACTCAAAACTCATTACTTTCCTATTCACTTCTTGAAGTTATTTACATGTTATATCTCTGTGGAAATTCTACAGAACAGCGTTGCTGAAGTCACTTTGATAGCTGGAAATTAGCCATGGTGGGAGTATTTCTACCATGGAAACTGTCAATGCAAGTGATGAAAGCTCGGGTTATTGTTCTGTTGGCTGTCAAGATTGGTGGTTATGAACTAGCGGTGATTTTGTCCCCAGGGGACATTGGTCAATGTTGGAGACATTTTTGATGGTCACGGATAGGGGCACTACTGGCATAGTGGGTAGAGGTCAGGATGCTGTTAAACATTTAATACATACAGGACAACCCCCAGGAAAAAGAATGTTCAGACTCTCTGGTCTGAATGTCAGTAGTGAAGCTGAAAAATTCTGCTCTGGATTCAAGGAAGAAATGGGAAATTGTTAATAATGCAGATTCAACTTAAGAGTGCCTCATGTCTCTACCTGTTACATTATGAATACCACCAAAAAACTGAGGAAAGATTCAAATTGTATTTGAAAACTATTATTTGGTTTAAGAAGCAGTTCAGGTCGCTGATGAATGAGTGAATTCTGACTTGCATCGTCACCTTCTGTGTTTCACTAAATGTAAATGGAAGTCTCAACCAATGTTCCTGTTGGAATGACACCCATTTGTCCATGGCAACCATAGGCTGGCTGCGGGAGCAAGAGTTCTGGAAAATTCCACAAAACCGTTCTGTGAGAATTAATGTGGATTCACACTATGTGGAATTACAATCAAATGACTATGTATGTTATTATTTGTAAATTGTGTGCTCTGTCCTTCTGATCAGTATAATTTATTATAAAAATGTGTGTATATGTACACGTTATTTTTCCTAGCCAGCTTCTTGTTAAATGTTTACCAGCATACTATTGGTTAGAAGTGGCAAAGTTATCCGATGTTCCAGTGTAACACACTCTTTTCGTGTCCTCAGCAATATGTTCATGAATTTTACATCTTCAGAAAGCACAGTGCCATTCTGGGCAGCTATTTTCCAGGAGGGATTGAGGTAGGGATGAATACGAATGCGTGATCTGGCTGGTTCCACGGGTGGGTGGAGTAGGAAGCCTCCCTTGCAGTGTGATTTGGGCCACTGGAAGCCTACCCACCACCCCATACACACCATTCCAGGGACCTGTCTCCTGTGTCATACGGGCCCTTTTGGAGACAGGTGGTCTGTCACTAGGCTAGGGAGGGATGGATGCAGAGACAGGGACAGAAGGCATGGGGGTGGGTAACACTGTAGGTGCCTTGATTTTTTGGCAGGGTTTTGATCGTGCATTTAATCCATTAGGTCCCATGGGAGTTGACCTGGAGAAGGCAGAACTGGCCCCCTGAAGTTTGACTTTAGGCATGGAAGGGAGAGCAGAGTGTGAGGAGTCAGGGTGGGGCAGGGCCCGCTCGGGGGAGCTCAGGGAAGGCTACCAGGAAGCGAAGAGGCAGCCTCTGCCTGATTTTCAGCAGCACTGTGTGCTGTGCTCAGTCGTGTCCGTCTCTTTGCGACCTCACAGACAGTAGCCCACCAGGCTCCTCTGTCGGTGGGGATCCTCCAGGCAAGAACACTGAAGGAAATGAAAGCGGAAGCTCCCCAAATGGGATGCAACTCTCCTGAGGCCAGCTGTGACATCCAGAGGCCCTCCTGGCCCTCAGTATGCCCCAGCCTAATGCTGGAGACTCTGTGTATGGGATCAGAATCATCCCAGACTTCACAACTCTAATGTGTCAGTTGCTCAGCCACGTTGGACTCTTCGTGACTGCATGGACTCTAGTCCGTCCAGGGGATTCTCCAGGCAAGAATACTCGAGTGGGTTGCCATGCCCTTCTACAGGGGACCTTCCTGACTCAGGGATCAAACCCCAGTCTCCGGCATCGCAGGCAGATTCCTTACTGTCTGAGTCACAGGGGAAGCTTTAAGAATTGTGGGGCACACTTCTTTATCCAGGTGGAAAAGAAGGGACCGGGAGGGACCCAAACTGCCTCAGTCCTCATCCTGGAGAAATTCTAAATGTGTGTAATCCTTCATGGCCCCAGGTTGGCTTCCAAGTCCGTGTAAGTGTGTGGCCCCTTAGGGTTCCCTTAACTGCTGGGTCTTGGCAGATGGACAGTCCGGTAACGTCTACCGTGAGTGTCGTCTCTCATGGAGTAGTCCCTGACCACTGTCTCAGGGACACATAGGATGGGGCAGAGGCTCAAAAAGAGAACTGTGGGATGTAAGATCTGCAGGGGGTCTGGGAACACTTTTGTTCAAATCTCATCCTTCACGGAGAAGGAAGCAGCCAGAGATTAGTGGCCTGTCTCAGGGGAGACGCTGGGTCACCCTCGGGGGCTCTCACTACCAATCCCACCCTCTCACCACTTTCCAGGCAAGATGGGAAGGTTGAGGAGGGGGCAGGAGGGTCAGAAATCCAGGCGAAAGACATGGTGATCGAAAGCTTGGTTTTCCTCTCCCTCCCCAAATCTTGAAGTTGTCTTTAATAAAAAATTTCTGAGATGAGGATTTCAATTTAATGTTCATGTTTCCACTAGAAGAGTGGACTGATTAGATTTCAACTCAAATCGCTTGTTTGTATTTTCTGCACCAAAGCTTGGAAAATGATCTGTACTTAGAAGGAGACACAGAAGTCTGGAGGTCTGGGAAATCATACGTGAGAACTGAAAATTGTTTTTAGAAATGTGGGCTTTCATGCAAATTATATTTCTGAAGGACTTGGGCAAAATTTTTTAAATTGAAATACCGTAGGTGGCTGTGTATAGATTTTTTTTTATTTTCAAGTATCTGTATGAGTCATTGTGAGTTGTCTGACTTTTTCTTCTTGGCCATATGTCAGCCTGTGTGTCCTTCCTGAGCTGGTTGGTTGGTAGAGGAGGTTCTCTCAGGCCACCCCATAGAGGTCACTGTGACACACCAGATGTCACAGGGACATCTCCATGAGACATGATACACAGGGCCATCCATGTACCACGTGACCTGGCAATTAAAGGAAACTCCAATACTTTGGCCACCTCATGTAAAGAGTTGACTCACTGGAAAAGACCCTGATGCTGGGAGGGATTAGGGGCAGGAGGAGAAGAGGACGACAGAGGATGAGATGGCTGGATGGCATCACCGACTCAATGGACATGAGTTTGAGTAAACTCCAGGAGTTGGTGACGGACAGGGAGGCCTGGTGTGCTGCGATTCATGGGGTGGCAAAGAGTCGGACACGACTGAGTGACTGAGCAGAACTGAACTGAGGGGACACTTGCTTTTATTTTGGCTTCTGAGTGTGCCCATTGATGTCAACATGATAGGAAGGCATCTAAGCTGGTTTGAGAGTTACTGCGTTTGTATCTTTAAGTGGTTCTTTATTCTTACCAAGTTAGCAAACTCCATTAAAAAGTAAGGAAGAAGGAAGATGAAGAACTGAACAACCAAAATACGACAGTTGGCTTTGCAAGATGGAAGGTGGTCCTGCAGGTACATAGTACATAGGGTCACCAGACCTCTGAGTCCTCCTGCCTGAGGAACTGGTCCTGGTTCTGCATAAGTGGAGGAGTTCTAGGTCTAGTGGGCAGACGTGACACAGCAGAACAGAGGGTCATGGCCCTTGAATCAATTCCCAGATTTGGGGCTACAGTCCACAGAGTCGCAAAAGAGCTGGACATGACTTAGCCACTAAATGACAACAATTCTAGGCCGAGAACCTCTTTAATAAAGGGGATATCAGATACGTAAGAGGACGGATCCCAGCATATTATTACATTTTTATACTATTAATCTTTCTTCCAGTCTTCCCCGGAGGGATCTACAGCCAATTACCAGGGTTATTAAGCCCTGGGGAAAGGAAATAATGAGACATGTTAGAGTTTACTGGACAGTGAGTCTGAAAGGAAACAGATTCCAGGAGATCCAAACCACTACTTTGGTCCACCAGTCAGAGCAGGGGCTAATGAAGGTCAGGTGATCAACGTCAAGTCCATTACTCAGTGGGCTCACTGGGTCCTTGAACCCATCCTGGGGTTATTTTTCCAGTTCTGGAGTACATAAATGGAATAGTCATCTGAGTTATCTGAGGCAAACCATTCAATATCACAGTGATCCAAGTCTATGCCCCAGCCTGTAATGCTGAAGGAGCTGAAGTTGAACGGTTCTATGAAGACCTACAAGACCTTCTAGAACTAACACTCCCAAAAGATGTCCTCTTTAGGGGACTGGAATGCAAAAGTAGGAAGTCAAGAAACACCTGGAGTAACGCAAATTTGGCCTTGGAGTACAGAATGAAGCAGGGCAAAGGCTAACAGACTTTGTAGAGAACAGGTCATAGCAAACACTCTCTTCCAATAACACAAGAGAAGACTCTGCACACGGACATCACCAGATGGTCAGTACCAAGATCAGACTGATGATATTCTTTGCAGCCAAAGATAGAGAAGCTCTTTGAAGAAGTGAAGTGAATTCGCTCAGTCATGTCTGACTCTTTGCGACCCCATGGGCTGTAGCCTACCAGGCTCCTTTGTCCATGGGATTTTCCAGGCAATAGTCCTGGAGTGGATTGCCATTTCCTTCTCCAGGGGATCTTCCCAAACCAGGGTTCGAACCCAGGTCTCCTGCATTGTAGACAGATGCTTCACCATCTGAGCCTCTGTACAGCCAGAAAAAACAAGACTGGAAGCTGACTGTGGCTCAGATCATGAACTCCTTATTCCCAAATTCAGACTTAAAGTTGAAGAAAGTAGGGAAAACCACTAGACCATTCAGGTATGACCTAAATCAAATCCCTTATGATTATACAGTGGAAGTGACAAATAGATTCAAGAGATTAGATCTGATAGACAGAGTGCCTGAAAAACTATGGATGGAGGTTCGTAACATTGTACAGGAGGCAAGGATCAAGACCATCCCCAAGGGGAAAAAAAATGCAAAAAGGCAAAATGGTTGTCTGAGGAGCCCTTAAATAGCCAAGAAAAGAAGAGACGCTAAAGGCAAAGGAGGAAAGGAAAGATAAACCCATTTGAATGCAGAGTTCCAAACTATAGCACAGAGAGACAAGAAAGCCTTCCTCAGTGATCAATGTAAAGAAATAGAGGAAAACAATAGAATGGGAAAGACTAGAGGTCTCTTCAAGAAAATTAAGAGATACCAAGGGAATATTTCATGCAAAGATGGGCACAATAAAGGACAGAAATGGTATGGACTGAACAGAAGCAGAAGATATTAAGAAGAGGTGGCAAGAATACACAGAAGAATTATACAAGGAAGATCATCATGACCCAGATAACCACGATGGTGTGATCACTCACCTAGAGCCAGACACCCTGAAATGTGCAGTCAAGTGGGCCTTAGGAAGCATCACTATGAACAAAGCTAGTGGAGGTGATGGAATTCCAGTTGAGCTGTTTCAAATCCTGAAAGATGATGCTGTGAAAGTGCTGCACTCAATATGCCAACAAATTTGGAAAACTAAGCAGTGGCCACAGGACTGGAAAAGATCAGTTTTCATTCCAATCCTAAAGAAAGGCAATGGCAAAGAATGCTCAAACTACGGCACAATTGCACTCATCTCACACACTAACAAAGTAATGCTCAAAATTCTCCAAGCCAGACTTCAGCAGTATGTGAACCATGAATTTCCAGATGTTCAAGCTGGTTTTAGAAAAGACAGAGGAGCCAGATATCAAACTGTCAACATTTGTTGGATCATCGAAAAAGCAAGAGAGTTCCAGAAAAACATCTACTTCTGCTTTACTGACTATGCCAAAGACTTTGACTGTGTGGATCACAACAAACTGTGGAAAATTCTGAAAGAGATGGGAATACCAGACCACCTGACCTGCCTCCTGAGAAATCTGTATGCAGGTCAGGAAGCAACATTTAGAACTGGACATGGAACAACAGACTGGTTCCAAATCGGGAAAGGAGTACATCAAGGCTGTATACTGTCACCCTGCTTATTTAACTTATATGCAGAGTACTTCATGCAAAATGCTGGGTTGGATGAAGCACAAGCTGGGATCAAAATTGTTGGGAGAAATATCAATAACCTCAGATATGCAGATAACACCACCCTTATGGCAGAAGGTGAAGAGGAACTAAAGAGCCTCTTGATGAAAGTGAAAGAGGAGAGTGAAAAAGTTGGCTTAAAACTCAACATTCAGAAAACTAAGATCATGGCATCTGGTCCCATCACTTCATGGGAAATAGATGGGAAAACAGTGGAAACAGTGAGAAACTTTATGGTTTTGGGGCTCCAAAATCACTGCAGATGGTGATTGCAGCCATGAAATTGGAAGATGCTTGCTCCTTGGAAGGAAAGTTATGACCAATCTAGACAGCATATTAAAAAGCAGAGACGTTACTTTGCCAACAAAGATCCGTCTAGTCAAAGCTATGGTTTTTCCAGTAGTCATGTATGGATGTGAGAGTCGAACTATAAAGAAAGCTGAGCACTGGAGAATCGATGCTTTTGGAATGTGGTGTTGGAGAAGACTCTTGAGAGTCCTTTGGACTGCAAGGAGATCCAACCAGTTCATCCTAAAGGAGATCAGTCCTGAATATTCATTGGAAGGACTGATGCTGAAGCTGAAACTTCAATAATTTTGCCAAGTGATGTGAAGGACCGACTCATTGGAAAAGACCCTGATTCTGGGAAAGGTTGAAGGTGGGAGGAGAAGGAGACGACAGAGGATGAGATGGTTGGATGGTATCACCGACTCAATGGACACGAGTTTGAGTAAACTCCGGGAATTGGTGATGGACAGGGAGGCCTGGTGTGCTGCAGTCCATGGGGTCACAAAGAGTTGGACAGGACTGAGTGACTGAACTGAACTGAACCAAAATGAATTGGAAGAGGTAAACACAACCACTGGCAGAATCTCCATATGGGTTCCCTGAGCTACGGACTGGGGCTTTCACGATGGCTCAGCAGTAAAGAATTTGGCTGCAATGCAGGAGACCCAGGAGACATGGGTTCAATCCCTGGATGGGAAGATCCCCTGGACGAGGGCACAGCAACCCACTTCAGTATTTTTGCTTGGAGAAACCCATGAACAGGGGAGCCTGGCAGGCTACAGTCCATAGGGTCGCAAAGAGTCAGGCATGACTGGAGCAATTGAAGGCACAAGCATGCACCATCTCTGGAGTAAGGGCGTATGGTCTTGATTATATTCTTTGCAGCTAAAGATGGAGAAGCTCTATACAGTCAACAAAAACAAGGCTGGGAGCTGACTGTGGCTCAGATCATGAACTCCTTATTGCCAAATTCAGACTTAAATTGAAGAAAGTAGGGAAAACCACTTGACCATTCAGGTATGACCTAAGTCAAATCCTTTATGATTATATAGTGGAAGTGAGAAATAGATTTAAGGTACTAGATCTGATAGATAGAGTGCCTGATGAACTAAAGGACGTATCGTAGGAAAGGTCAAATGGAGCCCTAGAATTGCCTTTACTCACAACAATGGTAAATCAAATGTAATGTTTCATAGTGGTGCCAGCACTGAGGACTGATGCTGAAGCTGAAGCTCCAGTGTTTTGGTCACCTGATGCAAACAGACAACTCACTGGAAAAGTCCCTGATGCTGGGAAAGATGGAGGGCAGAAGAGAAGAGGGTGTCAGAGGATGAGATGGCTGGACGGCATCACTGAAGCAGTGGACATGAACTTGGGCAAACTTCGGGAAATGGTGAGAGACAGGGAGGGCTGGCGTGCTACAATCCAGAGTTGGACACGACTGGGCAGCTGAAGAACAACAGCAACAGTAGTGATGATTTCCACCACCTCCCCACCCAACTTGCCTATTTGTGCAGGAGACAGATGTATTTCAGAGAATGACAATGGGTTTATCACTCAATCAGATGACAAGTTCAACTGCAGCTGTTGTTCCAGATGTGGCTGTGTTGCTTGAACAAACGAGCACATCCCCTGGCACCTAGTGGGCAGCTATTGATTTGGAAAGTATTTTCTTCTCTATGCCTGTTCATAGGGATCACCAGAGAGAGTTTGATTTCATCTAGCAAGGCCAGCAATATACCTTTCTCATCCAGCCTTAACTCTTCAGCCTAATGTCATAATACAGTCTTCAGGGACCTTGATCACTCTTCCCTCCTATAACACGTCACACTGGTTCAGTAAACTGGTGTGTGCATGCGTGCTTAGTGGTGTCTGGCTCTTTTCTACTCTGTGCGCTGTAGCCCACCAGGCTCCTCTGGGATTTTCCAGGCGAGAGCACTGGAGTGGGTTGCCATTCCCTATTCCAGGGGATCTTCCTGACCGAGGGATCGAACCTGCATCTCCTGCATGGGCAGGCAGATTCTTTTACTACTGCACCACCTGGGAAGCCCTTAACCTGGTGACCTTATGCTGATTGGACCTAGAAGGAGAGACGCAGCAACTGCTATAGACTTGTTGGTAAGATGTTTGCATGCCAGAAGCTGGGAAATAAGTTCCACAAGAATTTCAGGAGAATTACACCCTGATGAAATTTTCTAGGGTTCAGTGGGGTCGGGCATGTCAAGACATCCTTTCCAAGTTGAAGAATAGATTGTTGCATCTGTCCCTCTTACAACCTAAAATGAGGCACAGTGGGCCTCTTTGGAGTTTAGAGGTAGCACAGTCATCAGTGGGGTGTACTACTCTGGTCCGTGTGCTGAGTGACCTGAAAAGCTGTTGGTTTATAACGGGGCTCAGAGTAAGAGAAGGCTCTGCAACAGGTCCAGGCTGCCACACAAGCTGATCTGCCCCTCGGACCCTGTGACCCAGTATATCTGATCATGTCTGAAGGGTCAGTGCAGTGAAGCTGTTCGTAGTGCCTACAATTGAATCACAGTGAGGATCCTTAACGTTTCTGTAGCCGAGTTACCGTGTGAACTCAGCTGTCTATCACATATAGGCTATTGTCTGATCCATGAAGCGATCAAGTTGGGTGTGCATGGCAGGACTCCATTGTCAACTGGAGGTGATACATGCAAAGTATATATGGGACTGCTATAAATGTCAATCAGTACACCTGGTGATTCATTTTGTCTGGAAGCAGAATAGCCAGGTGTGTGATTATATCCTGTGTGGCTGAACAGGCAGAGACCTGGAGCAAACATGATCAAAAAACTGGTGACGAGGGGGCCTGGGAAAAGCTATGTGGTTAGATATCCTTGAATGGACAAAGAAATGGCCCTTTGTAAATGCTCACCAAAGGGTGACCTCCATCAAGGGAGATTTTAATTATCAAATGGACAGGGAGGTCTGTCCTGTGGATACCAGTCAGCATCTTTTTCCAACCATTCCTGTCATTGCCCAGTAGGCTCATGGACAAAGTGGCCACGGTGGCAGGGATGGGGGTTAGGCATGAATCAGGAGCTCACAAGGCCACTGTGTCTACAGCCATGAATGAAGGCCCAACCTATGAGAAGTAACTGGATCCTTGTGAATTCCCCAACATGGCATACTTCCATGGGGGTAACCAATCTGTTACCTGGTGACAGATTGATTACATGGGACCACTTCCATCATGGAAAGGGCAACATTTTTTTTTTTTTTTAAATACATGGATACTTAATCTGGATTTGCCTTCCCTATGTGAAGTTCTGCCAAAACTGGGATGTCCTTTAGGATGCAATATGTGCTCTAAATGGTGTCTGATATATGGTACTGTTGCTCCTATAGATTCACAGATCCACTCACTATTACACCTACCAAACATTTTTGCTTACCGGCCTCTCATTTTTAGGTTCTGCTGGTTTAGAAGTCTTGGTCTCTAAGAAGTAGTTCTTCTACCACAAGATACTATGATTGCATTGAACTGAAAGTTATGACTGCCATCAGCCACTCTGGGCATCTCATGCCTCTGAATTAACAGGCAATGAAGGGGGTTAATGTACTAACTGGGGCACTTGATTCTAATTGCCAAGGAGAAATTTGATTGTTACTACACAGGGGGTTAATGAAGAGTATATCTGGAATACAAGAGATCCTTTAGGTCAACTCATAGTACTGCCATACTCTGTGATTAAAGTCAGTGGAAAATTACAAAACCCAATACTCAATACAAATTTGCAGTACTGATAATGGTCCAGACTCCTCAAGGATGACGGTTGGGTCACCCAGTGGGCAAATATAACGGTCATTCAGATACACCAATGTGGCTAAGCTACAGTCCCTTACTCACTCAAACCCCAATCTCCAAGTTGCCATGAAGGTATTTTGTAGATGTGATTAAAGTTCATAACCAACTGATCTGAAGTAAAGAAGATTATCCTAGATAATCTGGTCATGTGAGGAGTTGCAGAAATGAGGACTGTGATAGTTATGAGCATTTCTTCCTATTTTAAGGCACATATTTATATTTATATATTAAACAGCTAATTTTCTTTTCTTATTATCTATCATGTGCTCAGTCGCTTCAGTCGTGTCCGACTCTTTGTGACCCTTTGGACTGTAGCCCATAGGCTCCTCTGTGCATGGGATTCTCTAGGCAAGAATGCTGGAGTGGGTTGCCATGCTTTCCTCCAGGGGGTCTTCCTGACCTAGAAATGACGGAATTCTAGGTCTCCATCCAACGGAATGCTCGTCTCCTGCAACTACTGCATTGCAGGTGGATTCTGTACTGCTGAGCCACTGGGGAAGCCCTATTATCTAACATAAAATCCAGTAATAATCATTAACGTTCCGTCTCAGATTTGAGGTACAGAATGTCAAAGAAGATAGAACATCACTTGAGGGCTTTGCCCTACACATTTCAGACTGGCCTCCACAACTTCGTAAACCAGTTCCTTACAGTAAGTATCTTAATATATGTTCTCTTACTTGTTCTGCTTCTCAGGTAAAACTTAACAGATACATTTGGTTTAATCCTCTTGTGGATTTGGCAATGAATATCTGTTCATCAGCCTTAGCAATGGGGCTGAACGCACTGCTGGATTCAAGGAGACTTTCCCGATGGGTAATTCTGATTTATAGTAAATACGGTAATGACCACCTCATCTATAATGAATATCTTTTGGTTGAGGTAGACATGCATCACTCCCACAAAGCATGCTTTCTGGGGAAAAAAGAAGCAGGGGTTTCTCTGGGCAAGTAAGTTTGAGAAATGATGTTAAAAAGATGGTCTATTTCAGGATGCCTTATATGGTGATACTGGGCCTGAGAAGTCCAAAAGGAACATAAAAGAAGGTACCTTCTCATCTTGTTTGAATATGGAATAATTTCTCCCCCTCGGGGTATTGCAACACTAGAATTGCATGAGAGATATTTTAGGAAACACTTATCCATACATTCATGGTCCATAAATAAAATTCTGAGTGAGAAGAATCTTATCTCCTTAGGTTGCCTTTTTCTTTAGCCATGGTAAATTAGACTATAACCCTACTTTTAAAGACATTTTATAGTAAAAACAAAGAACCAAGAATTAAAGAGTGTTCTGAAATTATATTTGAGAGAAGAATTTTCATATCCTAATCTCAAAAGGATACCCAGTGGAAGCAGTATGTCAAGAGAATTTATCATTATTTGCACATATTATTATGCGTATACCCAGCTGGCAAAATGGAAATCTTGAGGTTTGTACATTTCGGATTCCTTGATAGAAACTCACACGTGCATGCATGCACAAATACACACATTTCACAGTAGACATTCAACCAATTTACAGGTTATAGTAGATGAAAATGGCTTGTTTTTTATTCAGCCACTTAATATTTATTTTAGAATTATCATACTCTTAAATTCCCCTCTCTGATTTTTCCAGCAGTGAAAAAAAAAAAGAAATTAAAGCAATGCTGCAAAATTAATTATTCTAAATTGGTTTAATTTTAAAAGACTAAATTATAAAGCTCAGGAGACTTGGGTAGAATGTCTCAGATTATGCTGCCACCTTAGTATTTTCCAATTTTTATCTGTATAGCATATGTTTCTCTTGCTCTTTACTCTCTCCTTGCCAAAAATTTTGGGGAGTTTCTTTAGCTTTCTCATTTTTATATCTTTTACTTTACATTCTAAAAAAAAATTATTCTCCACTAAATCTGATAAAGTACATTTCAAACAGGATAAAATCTAATTTACATATTTCGGCAGCATGAAGATACTGCTGCCATTTCTTTATGCTATACAGTAGTATATGCTGTGTGTGTGCTGGACCCCAGCATCAGCTCAACAGGGATGCTGTGGAATGGTTGCATCTTTTCAGGAAAAGTGACAAGCTTCTGGGAAAAATCCTTTTCATCCTTAATACATTAGCAAATTTAGTAGCAACTCACACACATACAGATTTATGCTCTTACTCCTCTAGCAAACAAAGGTCACTGCTGTCTGTGACCCTGCACCTTATCTGCTCAACACTAACTCTGCTGTCCTTTGCCCAATGCATGGCTTCATTATCCCAAGTCCTCAGAGTGACCTTGCCCAGCAGTGGTCCAGCTTTTGCATTTCCATCCTCAGGACCCCTGGTCTGTATCACTGTATTACTTTATCCTTGGGTTGTTACACTTGCTTCTTATATTTTGTCCTCTCACAGACATTGTCCATGCCATCATGCACTCCAGCACTTAGAATAAAGCTAAACTCATGGTTAGTATTTTTAGAGGCTCAAATTCCAATACTTTGGCCACCTGATGCGAAGAACTGACTCAGTGGAAAAGACCCTGATGCTGGGAAAGAATGAAGACAGGAAGAGAAGGGGACAACCGAGGATAAGATGGTTGGATGGCATCACCTACTTGATGGACATGAGTTTGAGTAAACTCTGGGAGTTGGTGATGGACAGGACAGCCTGGTGTGCTGCAGTCCATGGGGTCACAGAGTCAGACACGACTGAGCTGAACTGAACTGAAGTACTATTATTAAGTGTTAGAAAGGGAAAAGCGAAAGTGTTAATCACTTAGTTATGTCTGACTCTTTGCGACCCTGTGGACTGTAGCCCGCCAGGCCCCTCTGTCCACTGAATTTTCCAGGCAAGAATACTGGAGTGGGTTGCCATTCCCTTCTCCAGGGGGTCTTCCCGACCCAAGGATCAAACCTGGGTCTCCTGCATTGTAGGCAGAATTCTTTAGCATCTGAGTATGCTTAGTTAATTAAAGGTGAAGAATTGGTGTCTTGTTTTAGAAGGTGCATCACGTTTTTAATTATTAGCATGATGTGGAGTGAACAACCACCTATCAGCTGCCACTTCTGTTGTGAACTCATGCGTGCACGCTCGGTCACTCAGTCGTGTCCGACTCTTTGAGACCCCAAGGTCTGTAGCCCGCCAGGCTCCTCTGTCCACCAGATTGTCCAGGCAAGAATACCAGAGTGGGCTCTCATGCCCTCCTCCAGGGGATCTTCCCGACCCAGGGATGGGACCAGCATCTCATGTCTCCTGCGTTGGTAGGCGGGTGAGCTTCACAGCACAAATCTTGCCTATTGAAGGAAATGAAGCGTCTGGTGCAGACTTCTCAGTCTGGCTCTTTTAGCTGTGTTCCTGGTATTGGTTGATAACAAGAGATGCTTCATAGGTGCTGGGAAAGGACTCTTAACCTTTACAGGAGAAAGAGGAACAATAGGTCCCATATGTGGAACCAGGAACACCAACCTTGACAGCAACCTTGCCCACAGGCAGCCCATTTCATCAAGAGCCCCAGGCATAGTCGCTCTCTGCAGCTCAGAGACTCAGGAATGATGCCTGTCTCAGAAGGACAGGAAAATGTTCCTAATATTCTGACCATCAAGCAGGTAACAGCTGTTTGAAAAGAGGAAAGAAAAACATGACCCAAAGCGTCAAGGCCATCCTGCTTTTTCCAAGCCAGAAAAAGAACTGTGTTTGATCTATGGCAGGGGTTTATTTGAACAGAAGTTTCCAAGGGATTTGGAGTATAATTTTGTATGCTAGAGCTTGCTTGAGTGAGAATTCCCAAAGGAAGGACCTATTCCCCTCACACGTTGCTCCTTGCCATGTCAAAGTCAGTGTTTCCATATATATGGCTTTTGAGCCTTTTCTGTTTCTAAGTTTGTTACACTAGCCCTCCAAACATAACTATCTCTTCCTAGAGAACTGCCTCTTCCTGGAGAATGTGGGAAAAGAATACATCACACTTCTGGAAGTGTTTCTCTTTTTCTTTTTTTGTGTTTTCCTAATTTTATAGAATGGAGCCAGCAGGCTCTTCCGTCCATGGGATTTTCCAGGCAAGAATACTGGAGTGGGTTGCCATTTTCTTCTCTAGGAGATCTTCCTGATCCAGGGATTGAACCCTGGTCTGCTGCATTGCAGGCAGACTCTACCATCTGAGCCACCAGGGAAAGCCCAATTTTATAGAATGAGCTTGTATTATTTTTATGATGGAAAAAAAGTCTGTATATACCTATACCTCTAAAGGCAGCAACAGGATTGGTTCTGTTCATAGCTCTTTTCAATTTTTTAAAGATTTTTTTTTATGTGGACCGTTTAAAAAGTCCTCATTGAATTTGTTACAATAGTGCTTCTGTTTTATTTTTTGGTTTTTTGGCCAGGAGGCAACCGAGATTTTAGCTCCCAGACTAGGGATTGAACCCAAACCTCCTGCATTGGAAGGTGAAGTCTTAACCACTGGACTGCCAGGGAGGTCCCTGTTCATTAGTTCTTGCTTTTCAATTGTCATTGGAGAATTCTGTGCTTGGGACACTATGCTTACTGCATCCATCCCAAACCCTGATGGAACTTTTGGGACCCCCAAACTCTGGCCCTTCCTACTGCATTTCTTTTCATGTTTTTAAGACTCATTTTCTGTTTGAATTAAGACAACATCACCCCATGTTCTATGTCCCCTCCCCTGCAGCACGTGTCTGTCCCTTTGCTCTGTACTTGCCTCCCCCTGGCAGTCTCCCCTCTGCCTCAGTGATCCTACCCGCCTGTCAGAGCTCATTTCTGATTCACGGCACTTTCTTGAATCTCCTGAGTCCTTCCAGACATAGCTGTCTTTTCTCTGAATTGTTACTAGCCTTATTATCTGCAGCATCACCTTGCATTTGAGCAGCACTGTGCTATTTTCAGAGCCTGTTCACACCCATTACTTCATCTGAGGACCCGGATTAGGGGAAGAGTGAGGCACTCACCCTCAGGCTTCTGCAAGTGCTCTGGGTTGGGTACCATCTTTGTTTAAAATGTTGATATTTTGTCCACGGGGTCGCAAAGAGTCGGACATGACTGAGCGACTGAGCTGATCTGAACTGAATTTTGTTCACAATGAATTTTTCAGCATTCATTTTAATTTTTAAGTATATTGCATCAGAATAGGATTCGGCTTGATTCCTGAGTTTTTGGTGCTTTTTAAAAGTTTGCACCTGTGGCCAGTGGCTCACTGGCCTCACCCTAGTCCTGACCCTGCTTCATGCAGTCCATTCAGTGAGGGGTGCCCAGGATATCACAGGTCTATTTTGCACACAACAGAAGTCCTCTTTCCCACTTGACTCCAAGCTTCTAGGCACCTTTGGTTGATTTTGTCTTGCCCTTCCATGTCAACATGTTGAGGTACCCGCTGGTGGCTTACTTCCAGGTGTAGCAATGTGATCGGAACCACGTGTGATTGGGACCACTGAGCAGGACCCTATGGGACCTTCCCAGGACAAACTTCCCCCCAGGCCCTCTGAGTGCCTTTTGTCTCTACAAAAACTTTAGCCAAAGAATAAATTTAATCGGAGAAGTGAGAAAATGCAGAAAGGAAAAAAGTCAAGCAAGACAAAATAATAATAGTTTAGCTATTAAACAAAGTCAAGGGCCTTTCGTTCCTCATCAAGACTGTAGACAATATCACGGCCGGGTCCTTTGAGCTGTTTTGCAGATGCTGAAACCCCCACCAGGTGGAAGAAGTTAACTGCATGCTGCCCACAAGCACAGAGACCCCAGACTGGTTGGAAGCAGAAGGCTGATGATGATGACTCCCATTACCTCACCACCAAATGAGAAGAATGTTCAGAAGCTGATCACATGGCCCATAACCCCTTTTCTTCACCCTGTCTTTAAAAACCTTCCCCTGAAAGCCTTCAGGGCCTTAGGAGTTTTAAGCACCAGCTATCCAGACTCTGAAATACAGACTGCACTTTCCTTCACCAAGATCCAGTGTTAGTAGACTGGCTTTACTGTGCAGTGGCGTGCGGACTTGAGTTTGGTTCAGTAACACACGAGGGGACCATGAACTTGTAAAATGCCCAGTCAATGCCCTTGACCTGTCCACGAGTGCCTCTGCCTGTGCACTTCTCTGCACATCCAGAAAATGAACTTCCTCTGCTTCGGAATCTGAGTGCCCAAGGCTGCTGGATTCTTATCCTACCAGGTTATGGAGACTTCCTGTGTCGTTTCACTGCACAGCTGGGTGCGTGTGTGTGTTTGTGTGCGTGTAGGGGAGTCCCTGACTGCTGGTTATTCCTCTGTTGGTCTGAGATCATTCTGCCTGTTTGAAAATTGGAGACAGAGCGTGGGTCTAAGTTATTACCTTGAGAGAACAAAGACAAGGAAAGAATGTGTTTCATTCAGTGCTAAAAAAAATGAGCTCATGCCACGAAAAGAGATAGAGGAATCTTAAATGCTTATTACCAAATGAAAGAAGCCAATATGTATGATTCAACTATATGACATTCTAGAAAAGGCAAAACTATGGAGACAGTGAAAAAGATCACTGATTCCAAGGGTTATGGGCTTGGAAACGGGAGAGAGACGAACAGCTTGAGCACAAAGGATTTTCAGGGCAGTGAAATGATTCTGTTTGATACTCTAATGATGGATTCCCTGGTGACTCACAGGTAAAGAATCTGCCTTCAATTTAGGAGACGCAGGAGATGAAGGTTCAACCCCTGGGAAGATCCCCTGGAGGAAGAAATGACAACCCACTCCAGTATTCTTGCCTGGGAAACCCCACCGACAGAAGAACCTTGTGGGCTACAGTCTAAAGGGTCACAAAGAGTCACACACAACTGAGCAGCTGAACACAGCACAGCACATAAAGACGGATACGTGTCATTACCTCCGTCAAGACCCAGAGAATGTGCAACAAGATAGGGTCCTAATATAAACTGTGGGTTTTAGTTGATAATCAAGTATCAATATCATTTCATCAATATTGTTATAATTATAACAAATGTATCATATTTAATGCAAGATGTTAATTTGGAAACTCTGAGGTGGGGAGGGAAGGTGTGTAAGGAAATTCTCGGTACTGTCTGCTCAATTTTTCTGTAGACCTAAAACTTAAAAAAAATTAAGTCTATTAATTAAAAGGGAAGCAGAAGAGAAGGAAAGAAGCTGGTTGTCTCATCTTCCAACCAAGGGCCTTGGTTCTAAACAGGGTGTTAGCAGGAAAGCTTGGTTGGGGTGGGGTGAAGCAGGCTCCTTTGAGAGGCAGCACACATCTGTTCCTGTCAGCCTCACTCAGAGCAGCCTGCTTTCCGTTTCAAACCCACCACCCATTCTGCATGTAGTCCAGTGGAGTTTTCAGTGATGTGGATCGTGAGGGAAGTGTCTTGACACGGCAGATGTTCCCCGGGGATGTCAAATTTGATCCCCATTGGAGCTGCCTTGGTTGCGTGACAGTGTTTTTGCTCACAAGCATCATCCAAACCTTGGCAGAGGCTGGGGTGAAGAGGCAGACAGGGCAGTGCTCTCAGAGCCTGGAAGTGTTAGACTGCGATAGGAGGAAAGTGTTGACACCTAGACACAGCAGCCCCGGGAGGTGACTCAGAGTGGGATTTCTTGCTAATGAAAAAGGGGTAACTGATACTTGCAGAGGGGCCCACATGCATGAACGATGAGGGTAATGAGGAACTAAATGAGACTGACTCCCACCCACCCAACCAGGGTAAAAGAACAAGATTAGAGTGACACCCACCAATGTTTCCCATAAGCCAGGCCCCAGAGTAAGCGTTTTATAAATAGAAAATTATTTAATCATGACAACAACAGAGATGAGCTCCACCAATCTCCCACTCTATAGATGAGAAAACTGATATTCTCTGTCCAAGGAATTCTCCAAGCAAGAATACTGGAGTAGGTAGCCATTCCCTTCTCTAGGGGATCTTCCTGACCCAGGGATCAAACCCAAGTCTTCTGTTTCACAGGCAGATTCTTTACAGTCTGAGCCACTAGGGAAGCCCCACTAACAACAACAACAGAGGTAGGGTCTACCAATATCCCATTCTACAGGTAAGAACACTGATACTAGATTTGGTTGCATGGATAAGACTGCATAGTCAGTAGAAGCAGAATGAAATTAAAATCCAGTCTTCTAGCTGAAGACAAAGGCCTTTCTCCAAACCATATAGCCTCTGACTAGCCCCCTGCTGCCACCCAGAGCCATGGTTCCCAGCTCTATAATTTAACATTTCACCCTCCCTGTAAGGACATGCTGGAAGACAACTTTGTCCACAGACTTTCCTGTTCACAGCCAGACTCACCCTCTACCTGTGATGCTAGCGGAAGCTTGGGTTTATTGTGGCTATGTGTAGCAGGGTGAATGTGCGTGCATGCTAAGTCGCTTCAATTGTGTCCAACTCTTTGGGACTCTATGGACTATAGCCCACCAGTTTCCTCTGTCCATGGGATTCTCCAGGCATGAATACTGGAGTGGGTTGCTGTGCTCTCCTCCAGGGGATCTTCCCAACCCAGGTATCCCCATCCGAGGTGGCGGTTAATAGTGTCCCCCAAAGTCATGTGCAGTCAGAACCTCCGAAGATGACCTTATGGAAATACTGTCTTGGCAGATGTAATTAAGTATCTTGAGATGAGATCATGATGGATTTAGAGTGGATCTTAACTTGTCCTTTTGAGAAGAAAAGAACCCAGAGAAAGAGGGAAGGAGCCATGTGAAGACAGAGGCAGAGACAGGAGTGATGTGGCCATAAGCCAAGAAATGCCAGGAACCACCAGAGACTGGGGGAGGTGGAGAAGGATTCTCCCCTAGGGACTTTGGAGGGAGTGAGACCCTGCTGACAGCATGATTTCAGATGTCTGGCCACCAGAATTGAGAGAGAATCGATGTTTATTGTTTTCACCCACCAAGTTTGTGTGATTTGTTCTGACCACCCTGGGAAACCAGTACCCCGGTATTACAGGTATTTGAATTCACACCCGCCCTTTAGGAGAGGGGCCTCATTGCAGCTGGCATGGGGCCCTTCCCTAGCATCCCGACACTCGGTGACCTTGTAAACTCTTACGCTGTGCTGAGTCACAGTGAATGTCCCCCGGCTGCTCTCTGTCACTTGTCCTGCTGCTCAGAGGTCCAGTGACTGGGTCTGGGTTTCTCAGCACAGGGTGTGTGCCCACCCAACTCCAGGGACGTGTGAATTGCTAGCAGAGCTGGATGCTACAGTTCCCAACCAACACCCCAGATTTCCCATCTGCTTGTTATGACTTGAATCTGAGAAATGCTCTCAGGATTCTCATAAAATATTCTCTTAGGTGGATGTAAAATTTTCCTTCAGAAACTCACATGTTTCTTAGCTCTTCTAAGCTTCAGTCATTAAGGAGACATGTTATTCTGAGCCCAGATTGGGGTTATTCTAAAGACATATCTCTTAAGAACCTCTAGACTCATATCCACCCCTTTTGAGATCAGCTGTTTTGCTAAAACAGAAGGGAGGAAGGAAGCACCTTCTTAGACCACAGAGCCCCAGGAACAGCAATTTCCTCCAAGACCATTGATTGTCTCCAGAGAGGTAAAGGGAGTTATGGAGGCTGAGTCAATGGGGACTCATGGTGAGAATCAGTGGATTCCATGTATCATAGTTCCATTGACTTCAAACACACCCAGGAGTGAGGAGGACCAGAAAAACTTAGGTCACAAGCAAGTTCTGAGCAATAGAGAAAATTCTAGAAACACATTTAAAAGGAGATTTTAAATACTAGCACTGTTCATAGGTAAACCTCATCACAGTTTGCAGAGACACACTGCTGTGCTCTCATAATTAACAGGCATCCAGTTCTTAACATCTGGGAATAATGCACCAAAATTGCATTATCTCAGTGCATTGGATTTTTGTCGTTGTTACATTTTGTTTATATGTTGTTAATGCAGAATAATGTGTACATTTGTTAGCATGCAATATTAACAAATAAAAACAATATCTGTCACTAGTTGAGTGCTTACTAGGGAGTAGAAAGGCAATGGAGAAAGTGGTTTATATGTATGTGTTTGCTCTGGAGGTTATGACTAAATGCCACAGGCTCAGGGGCTTAAACAATATTATCTCTCATTCTTTTGGAGGCTGAGAACTCCAAGATCAAGTTGCTGGCAGACGTGGGTTTTGGTGAAGGCCCTCTTCCTGGTTTGTAGACCATGGCCTTTTCTCTGTATCCTTGAGTTCCCTTTTCTTCTTATAAGGGCACTAATCCTATTGTGGGGGCTCCACCCTCAAGATATCATCTAAAACGAATCATTTCCCAGAGGCCCCACCTCTCAATACTTTCACATTGGGGGTTAAAGGCTTCAACATATAAAATGTGTGGCAATGCAAACTTTCAGGCTATAGAACATTATTATTTCTTTAACCTCCGAAACAGATCTTTGAGGAAAGTTTGTGCATTTTACAGGTAAAGAAAGTAAGGGTGAGAAAGGTTGAATTTCCTTGCTGAGGGTCACACAGGGAGTGGAGGGGATGTGAACACAGGTCTGGGTGGCCATTGCCAAGGGTCATTCGGTAGGTAGTATGCATGCGACCCCTCCCTTTCCCTTTTCCATGGGAGGCATTGCTAACGAGCATGGTGCTTTCTTCTTGATGAGCTCTGATGTCCTACCACCCTTTTCAGCCCAGCCCTCCAAGTAGTCAGAATTCATCAGCTGGAGTTGGTGTCGCCACAGAAGGTGCAAACTCCTTGCCCTCCTTCGGACACAATGCTTTCTATCTTGGTGTGATGCTGGTCCACTGCACTCAAGCCAGAAGTATTATATTAGCTGCCACAGTGGGGAAGAGGTAGGGCTAGGGGTCTTTTATGTGCAATGGAATACTGCTCAGCCATAAAAAAGAACACATTTGAGTCAGTTCTAATGAGGTGGATGAACCTAGAGCCTATTATACAGAGTGAAGTAAGTCAGAAAGAGAAAAAAAAGTATCACATATATATGGACTCTAGAAAAGTGGTACTGATGACCTGTATGCAGGGCAGAAATGGAGACGCGGATTAGAGAAGGGGCTTGTGGTCACAGTGGGGAAGGAGAGGCTGGGAGGAATTGAGAGTAGTACTGAAACATATACATTACCGTCAGCTTAATAGATTTCCAGTGGGAATTTGCTGTGTGGCTCAGGGAACCCAAACCCAGTGCTCTGTGACGTCCTAGAGGGGTGGGATGGGGTGGGAGGTGGGAGGGAGGTTCAAGAGGGAAGGAACATTTGTGTACCTATAGCTGATTCATGTTGATGTATGGCAGAAACCATCACAGTATTGCAAAGCAATTATCTTCCAATTAAAAAATAAAAAGTAAAAAAATTTATTTAATTTTGGCAAGAACATTTAATATGAGATATACCCTCTACACAAAGTTTTGAGTGAACAATATAGTATTGCTTCCTATAAGGACAGTGCTATACGGAAGCTCTCCAGCACTTATTCATCTTGCTTAACATGGTGTCTTGAAATGTGGCCAACACTCATGTGGACTAACACCTTCCTCCTCCACATGGGGCATCAGAGTCTGGGGACCTTTGCCTGCCCCACAATTCAGCCGAGCAGGAGGTCAACAGGTATGATACAGCTGCCCAAACTCTGATGGCCTCACAGGCCACGTACAGAGCCTGGATCCACTTCTCCACCCTCCTCTCTGCCTGGCTGATGCCCGCTGCTGTCCTAACATGGAAGAAGGAGACGGGGCTTCAGAGTGAGGTCACGTGGCCTTTGACTCTCGCATCTGCTGCTTGCTAGCAGTGTGCCCTGGACAACTCATCTAATTTCTTTCAGCTGTGGTCTCTTCATTTTATTTTATTTTTGAACTTCTTTTTTCTAAAAAAGATTTATTTACTTACTTTGTATTTTGACCACAGTGGGTCTTTGTTGGTGCTCAGGGTTTCTAGAGTTGCAGCGTGAGTGAAAGTTGCTCAGTCATGTCCGACTCTTTGCAACCCCATGGACTGTATAGTCCATGGAACTCTCTAGGCCAGAATACTGGAGTGGGTAGCCTTTCCCTTCTCCAGGGGATCTTCCCAACCCAGGGATGGAACCCAGGCCTCCCACACTGCAGGTGGCTTCTTTCCCAGCTGAGCCAGCAGGGGAACCCACAGTTGCAGTGAGCGGGGGCTACTCTTTAGTGACATGTGGTGACATGCAGGCTTCTCACTGAGGTGGCTTCTCCTGTTGCGGAGCCTGGGCTCTAGGGTACTCAGGCTTCAGCAGTTGCAGAGCAGGGGCTCAGTAGCTGTGGCTCCCCAGCTCTAGAACACAGGCTCAGTAGTTGCGGCCCAGGGCCTTAGTTGCTCTGCGGCACGTGGGGTCTTTCTTCTTAGACCAGGGATCAAACTGGTGTTCCCAGCATTGCAAGGTGGATCCTCAACCACTGGACCACCAGGGAAGCCCAGTCTATTAGTTTTACAATGAGGTCATCATGAGGACTGGACATGATAATACAAATACAGTGATCTTAATACAGGGATCTTGGCAGTTGATGGGCACTCAGTAAATGGAAGATACACATTTCGGCTGTGATTGTTGACAGTTACTTTCTCTGTGTCTCTGTTCTATTGAGGTTTCTCCAAGTAGAGGGTAAGTTCTTTAAAAGTGAAGCCTCCCTAGGAGCACCTCCCAGAACCTGCTTTGCACATAGTAGGGCTGACTAAACAGTATTCCCTGAATCATGGTCGATGCAACTGGTTTTAAATTCTGGCCTCAGTTGACCTGGATTCTGTTCCCATTTGTCTCCTACCTTGAATCCAGGCCAGCATCTGGGAAAATAGTTTAAACGACGGGGAGTGAACAGAGGGTTGGCGCGTTCTCCCATCATCTGTGTATGGAACTGTCTACAGCTGTAAACAGAATTGCTTGGAGGCCCTCTTGGGACAAGTGGAGCCTGGGAGGAGGGTGGTTGAAGCCCAGGAGTGTCTTGATGGGCCTGGGGCTCTGCATCTCTGGATGCTCATGGCAGACCTTCTGGGAGGTAGACCCTGGGGTGCACTTATCCATCCTCTAACGGGGATGCTGTAAAGGATGCTGATGTTTTCATGTCGGGGAATACTGAATTTTTATGCAGCATTTCAAGAGGATGGATCTTCTGCTCTACCTTGGAATCCCCAAAAACACGAATGCATTTCTTTGGGAGTTTGCAGTGAATTTTAATGAACATAGTCATGCTGGGAATAAAACAGAAAAGGTGGTACCTGATGCCCAGGGGAATCCAATGCTGATTATTTTTGAAAGCAGAAGGGAACTGGGCTACAAAAAAAATCAGCAAACACATTTAAAATGGAGTTAGAGCTGGCAGAAGAACTATGAGGAATATTAATAAAATGATGAGTTTGGGCCTACTCATGGAAAGGTCAGAAATGTTTTCCTTAAGGTCATGGATCCATCTGTAGTGACTTTAATTAAGAATAACAGGGTTGGAACACCTCTGCTCTTATCTGTGAGTCATTACCATCCCAGGTGGAGAGACCCCTTCTTTAAGGACGTGGACAGAAAGCTAATGTGATGAAGGCCTGATTTTCACATTTCTCCAGTACCAAAGATGTGGGGACAGAAGAAGGTGACAAGAAAGATCTCCTACTGCTCAAGGCACTTGCTCATGCCGTTTTGGGGCCATTCAGTACTTTAGTGATCACTTAAAGAAGCTGCTCATGGAGAAGGGAACCCTCCTACACTGTTGGTGGGAATGCAAACTAGTGCAGCCACTATGGAGAACAGTGTGGAGATTCCTTAAAAAATTGCAAATAGAACTGCCATATGACCCAGCAATCCCACTGCTGGGCATACACACCAAGGAAACCAGAGTTGAAAGAGACACGTGTACCCCAATATTCATTGCATCACTGTTTATGATAGCCAGGACATGGAAACAACCTAGATGTCCATCAGCAGATGAATGGATAAGAAAGCTGTGGTACACATACACAATGGAGTATTACTCAGCCGTTAAAAAGAATACATTTGAATCAGTTCTGATGAGATGGATGAAACTGCAGCCGATTATACAGAGTGAAGTAAGCCAGAAAGAAAAACACCAATACAGTATACTGACACTTATATATGGAATTTAGAAAGATGGCAATGATAACCCTGTATGCAGGACAGCAAAAAAGACACAGATGTGTATAGCGGACTTTTGAACTCAGAGGGAGAGGGAGAGGGTGAGATGATTTGGGAGAATGGCATTGAAACGTGTATAATATCATGTAAGAATCGAATCGCCAGTCTATGTCCAATGCAGGACACGGCATGCTTGGGGCTGGTACACAGGGATGACCCAGAGAGATGTTGTGGGGAGGGGGGTGGGAGGAGGGTTCATGTTTGGGAACGCATGTACACACATGGTGGATTCATGTCAATGTATGGCAAAACCAATACAGAATTGTAAAGTAAAATTTAAAAAAAAATAAATAAAAGCAAAAAAAAAAAAGAAGAAGCTGCTCATGGATTTCCAGCTTTCTTCCTGCATTAATTTTTAGACAAATAATATTCATCAAAGAGCTTGTCATTCTTGCTTGGATGAGAGGATAAATAAATGAAGATTTAGCAGAGTTTGGGACCCATGACAGAAGCTAGTCATGGAACATGGAGCTTCTTTTAAAAAAAACTTAGAAAAATTCTTTTATTGACTTGTTTACTTCTGGCTGTGCTGAGTCTTTGCTGTTGCCCAGGTTTTTCTCTAGCTGTGGCACGTGGGCTTCTCATTGCATAGCTTCTGTTGTTGTGGGGCGTGGGCTCCAGGGTGTGCAGGCTTCAGCAGTGGTGGCCTGCAGGCTCTAGAGCACAGGTATGGTAGTTGCGTTGTACTGGCTCAGCTGCTACGACACGTGTGGGATCTTCCAGGATCAGGGATTGAATCTGTGTCTCCTACATTGGCAGCTGGATTCTTTACCACTGAGCCGCTGCTGCTGCTGCTGTTAAGTCACTTCAGTTGTGTTCGACTCTGTGCGACCCCATAGACGGCAGCCCACCAGGCTCCCCCATCCCTGGGATTCTCCAGGCAAGAACACTGGAGCGGGTTGCCATTTCCTTCTCCAATGCAAGAAAGTGAAAAGTGAAAGGGAAGTCTCTCAGTCATGTTCGGCCCTCAGTGACCCCCAGCAACCCCATGGACTGCAGCCTTCCAGGCTCCTCCGTCCATGGGATTTTCCAGGCAAGAGTACTGGAATGGGGTGCCATTGTCTTCTCTGTTACTGAGCCACTAGGGAAACCCTAAAAATCTTTTTTGATATAGGCTAGAATGTTCACTTTAATTTGCTCTGGGAGTGGTATTAACATAACGCAACAAAATATCTTCTTACTAAGAACATCCTTCTTATTCTCACCTCCACATTTGTTCACATGCTTCATACCACGTGACCAATGTCCATGTGACCATGACCGATTATAGACACGCCCTCCATATTTCTAGTCTTTACGATGTGACCTTGCCACTTCATCCAACAATGGGTAGAGTCTGCTCGCCTAAACCCTTCACCGAAACTCTGGGCTGATCTTGGGATTTGCTGTGGACAACAGAGCTGAAGGTGCCAGTTCTCTTTGTCTCTTGGAAGCCAGCCCAGGCTGGCCTGTGTCAGGATTGAGAGACCACGTGGAGCAGAGCCGAGCCATCTCAGCCAACATCATAGCTGATCTGGTTGCGTGTGTGACTCCCATCAAGACTGGGAGGAGAACTGTCTAGAGCAGCCCAACTAAAGCTGCTGACCGCTGAACTTGGGAGAACTTTGTTACACAGCAAAAGTTAGCTAATAACCTCTCTCTAACCTAAGAGAGGTTCTTCTGTTAAGCTATCAAGCACCCCTTAAAAAAAAAGTGACCCTTATTGTAGAGTCATCATCAAAAAGATTGATGCTTCTTTTGGAAGCTTTACTATTTCATTACTTAAAAAAAAATTAGGGTAAATAGCTACATCAACTTTGTCAGACTGTGAAATTGGTCAGTTAAAGCCTCTTCATTTCCAGTCACCCCCTCTCAGTTCCTAGTCTTCTTTGCAGCTGGGGAAGGACCATGGGACATAAAGTGGAAGTCAGTCCAGGAGTTCTTTCCTAGGTTGTGGAATTCCAGTTGAGCTATTTAAAATTCTAAAAGATGATGCTGTTAAAGTGCTGTACTCAGTTTGCCAGCAAATTTGGAAAGCTCAGCAGTGGCCACAGGACTGGAAGAGATCAGTTGTCATTCCATTCCCAAAGAAGGGCAATGCCGTACAATTGGGCTCATTCCCCATGTTAGCAAGATAATGCTCAAAATCCTTCAAGTTAGGCTTCAGCAGAATGTGAACTGAGAACTTCCAGATGTACAAACTGAATTTGGAAAAGGCAGCGGAACCAGAAATAAAGTTTCCAACATCTGTTGGGTCGTAGAGAAAGCAAGGGAATTCCAGAAAAAATGTCTACTTCTGCTTCATGGACCATATTAAAGCTTTTGTGTGAATCATGACAAACTGTGGAAATTTCTTAAAGAGATGGGAATACCAGACCACCTTACCTGCCTCTGGAGAAACCTGTATGCAGGTCAAGAAGCAGCAGTTAGAACTGGACATGGAACAATGGACTGGTTCAAAAAAGAGTACATCAAGGCTGTCTATTGTCCCACTGCTTATTTAAATTCTATGCAGAGTACATCATGAGAAATGCTGAGCTGGACGAATCAAGCTTACTGGGAGAAATATCAAAAACCTCAGAAATGTAGATGATATCACCCTAAAGGCAGAAAGCTAACAGGAATTTAAAAGCCTCTTGATGAAGGTCAAAGAGAAGAGTGAAAAAGCTGGCTTAAAACTCAACATTTAGAAAACTAAGATCATGGCATCCAGTCCCATCACTTCATGGCAAATAGATGGGGAAAAAGCAGAAACAAAGACAAATTTTATTTTCTTGGGCTCCAAAATTGCTGCAGATGGTGATTGCAGCCATGAAATTAAAATATGCACTTTGGAGGGAAAGCTATGACAAATATAGAGAGCATATTAAAAAGCAGAGACATCACCTTGCTGACAAAGGTCCATATAGTCAAAGCTATGGGTTTTCCACTAGTCATGTACAGATGTGAGAGTTGGACCATAAAGAAATCTGAGCACCTAAGAACTAATGATTCTGAACTGTGGTGCTGGAGAAGACTCTTGAATGTCCTTGGACAGCAAGGAGATCAAACTAGTCAATCCTAAAGGAAATCAACCCTGAACTTTCATTGGAAGGATCAGTGTTGAAGCCGAAACTCCAATACTTTGGCCACTTACTGCAAAGAGCTGACTCACTGGAAAAGACCCTGATGCTGGGAAAGGCTGAAGGAAGCACAAGAAGAGGGCAACAGGATGAAATTGTTGGATGGCATCATTGACTCAATGGGCCTGAGTCTGTGAAAACTCTGGGAGATGGCGAAGGGCAGGGAAGCCTGGCGTGCTGCAGCGCATTGGGTCCCAAAGAGTCAGACATGACGTAGTGACTGAACAACCACAAAAATATTTTTTTGTACTCCTTTATTCTTCCTACTACATTTGCAATGCCTAGATTATGTCAGCCATGTTTACCCCTTACTATGGACTGAACTGTATTCCCCTATAATTCATGTTGAACTTTTAAGTCCTAATCTGATTATATTTGAATATAGGGCTTTTTTGAGATTAATTGAGGTTAATGAAGTCATAAGGGTGGGGATCATAATATGATTGGATTAGTGGCTTTTTAAGAACAAGAAGTGAGATCTCTCTCCACCACAAGCACATACCAAGAAAAGGGCACATGAATTCAGAAGAAGGTGATTCTAAACCTGAGGAGAACCTGTTCCAGAAACCAAGACTGCTAGTATCCTGGTCTCAAGCTTCATGCCTCCAGAACTGTGCAAACATGCGTGCTAAGTCACTTTAGACATGTCCGAGTCCTTGGGACCCATGGACTGTAGCGCACCAGGGTCCTCTGTCCATGGGATTTCCCAGGCAAGAATACCGGAGTGGGTTGCCATGCCCTCCTCCAGGGATCTTCTTGACCCAGGGATCAAAACCGCATCCTTTATGTCTCCTACATTGGGAGGCAAATTCTTTACCACTAGGACCACCTGGGAAGCCAGGGGTATTCTCCAGAACTGTGAGAACATACATATATTCCTGTGGTTTAAGCCGCTCTGTCTAGAGATTCTATCCTGGCAGTCTGAGCAGATTAAGGTACCCCACAAGATGACAAGATTGAGGATGAGAAGATTACTTGGGAAGATGGGCAGAGAAGAAAGGAAAAGCCTAGGTGTTTGGGGGGCAACTTTGGATGATGGAACCACCTCCCACTACCTATTTCATATTATGTGGGAGAAGCACACTCCTTCCTGTGGTTTAGTCCACAGCTCATCAGCTTCTCTGTTATTACAGCCAGAGGTGTTCCCGAGTGATGCAGGCAGATACAACCTGAGGTATCTTGGGTCCCTTTGGGCACATATCCATTTATTTGTGGTCCAGGTGGAAGGCCAGTAGTTCTAAACACTTGTACAGCACTCATGAACCACCGCAAATGCAGGCGTGTGAGTGACAGAGTGGGAGAAGGGCTGGAGGTCAAACCAGGGTGGGGAAGGACCCATCCTGAGGTGCTGGTGACTGTGGGAGGGACTGCAGTCAAGTCTCAAATGCGACCAGTCTGGTCTTTCCATCTCTGATGACTGCGCTTAAAATCTCTCTCTTTGTGGCTTCTTGGGGGCACCGGGCTGTGACTCCTTAATTGTGATTAGCACGTCTACTTCAGCTTTGACTGCATCGGGGAGAAGATATCAATTCCTGAGACGTTCCCATCAAAGGGAAATGGGAAAGGAGTAAGGAGGGCATGGAGCCTGTCTGCCGTTTAACACCCCACAAACCTGAAAAACAACGACCAGCACCGGTTGCCGCCTTCTTTTAGTGCCAGGCAGCACCACTGAATATTTTACCTGTGTTCTCTTCAGTCGTGGCTCAGAGGTTAAAGCGTCTGCCCGCAATGCGGGAGGCCCAGGTTCAGTCCCTGGGTCAGGAAGATCCCCTGGAGAAGGAAATGGCAACCCACTCCAGTACTGTTGCCTGGAGAATCCCGTGGATGGAGGAGCCTGGTGGGCTACAGTCCACGGGAAAGTGAACGACTTCACTTTCACTTTCTCTTCAGTCAGTTCAGTTCAGTCGCTCAGTTGTGTCCGACTCTTTGCGACCCCATGAATCGCAGCACGCCAGCCCTCCCTGTCCATCACCAACTCCCGGAGTTCACTCAAACTCACGTCCATTGAGTCAGTGATACCATCCAGCCATCTCATCCTCTGTCGTCCCCTTCTCCTCCTGCCCCCAATCCCTCCCAGCATGAGTTTCTTCCAATGAGTCAACTCTTCACATGAGGTGGCCAAAGTACTGCAGTTTCAGCTTTAGCATCATTACTTCCAAAGAAATCCCAGGGCAGATCTCCTTCAGAATGGACTGGTTGGATCTCCCTGAAGTCCAAGGGACTCTCAAGAGTCTTCTCCAACACCACAGTTCAAAAGCATCAAGTCTTTGGCGCTCAGCTTTCTTCACAGTCCAATGCTCACATCCATACATGACCACTGGAAAAACCATAGCCTTGACTAGAAGGACCTTTGTTGGCAAAGTAATGTCTCTGCTTTTCAATAGGCTATCTAGGTTGGTCATAACTTTCCTTCCAAGGAGTAAGAGTCTTTTAATTTCATGGCTGCAATCACCATCTGAAGTGATTTTGGAGCCCCAAAAATAAAGTCTGACACTGTTTCCACTGTTTCCCCATCTATTTGCCATGAAGTGATGGGACCGGATGCCATGATCTTCATTTTCTGAATGTTGAGCTTTAAGACAACTTTTTCACCCTCCACTTTCACTTTCATCAAGAGGCTTTTTAGTTCCTCTTCACTTTCTGCCATAAGGGTGATGTCATCTGCATATCTGAGGTTATTGATATTTCTCCCGGCAATCTTGATTCCAGCTTGTGCTTCATCCAGCCCAGCGTTTCTCATGATGTACCCTGCAGATAAGTTAAAGAAGCAGGGTGACAATATACAGCCTTGATGTACTCCTTTTCCTATTTGGAACCAGTCTGTTGTTCCATGTCCAGTTCTAACTGTTGCTTCCTGACTTGCATACAGATTTCTCAAGAGGCAGGTCAGGTGGTCTGGTATTCCCATCTCTTTCAGAATTTTCCACAGTTTATTGTGATCCACACAGTCAAAGGCTTTGGCATAGTCAATAAAGCAGAAATAGATGTTTTTTTGGAACTCTCTTGCTTTTTCCATGATCCAGTGGATGTTGGCAATTTGATCTCTGGTTCCTCTGCCTTTTCTAAAACCAGCTTGAACATCAGGAAGTTCACGGTTCACATAATGCTGAAGCCTGGCTTGGAGATTTTTGAGTATTACTTTACTAGCGTGTGAGATGAGTGCAATGGTGCGGTAGTTTGAGCATTTTTTGGCATTGCCTTTCTTTGGGATTGGAATGAAAACTGACCTTTTCCAGGCCTGTGGCCACTGCTGAGTTTTCCAAATGTGCTGGCATACTGAGGGCAGCACTTTCACAGCATCATCTTTCAGAATTTGAAGTAGCTCAACTGGAATTCCATCACTTCCACTAGCTTTGTTCGTAGTGATGCTTTCTAAGGCCCACTTGACTTCACATTCCAGGATGTCTGGCTCTAGATTAGTGATCACACCATCATGATTATCCGGGTCATGAAGATCTTTTTTGTACAGTTCTTCCATGTATTCTTGCCACCTCTTCTTAATATCTTCTGCTTCTGTTAGGTCCATACCATTTCTGTCCTTTATTGAGCTGATCTCTGCATGAAATGTTCCCTTGGCATCTCTAATTTTCTTGAAGAGATCTCTAGTCCTTCCCATTTTGTTGTTTTCCTCTATCTCTTTGCATTGATCGCTGAGGAAGGCTTTCTTATCTCTCCTTGCTATTCTTTAGAACTCTGCATTCATATGCTTATATCTTTCCTTTTCTCTTTTGCTTTTCGCCTCTCTTCTTTCCACAGCTATTTGTAAGGCCTCCCCAGACAGCCATTTTGCTTTTTTGCATTTCTTTTCCATGGGGATGGTCTTGATCCCTGTCTCCCATACAATGTCACGAACCTCATTCCATAGTTCATCAGGCACTCTATCTATCAGATCTAGGCCCTTAAATCTATTTCTTACTTCCACTATATAATCGTAAGGGATTTGATTTAGGTCATACCTGAATGGTCAAGTGGTTTTCCCTACTTTCTTCAATTTAAGTCTGAATTTGGCAATAAGGAGTTCATGATCTGAGCCACAGTCAGCTCCTGGTCTTGTTTTTGCTGACTCTATAGCTCTTCTCCATCTTTGGCTGCAAAGAATATAATCAATCTGATTTCGATGTTGACCATCTGGTGATGTTCACGTGTAGAGTGTTCTCTTATGTTGTTGGAAGAGGGTGTTTGCTATAACCAGTGCATTCTCTTCACAAAACTCTATTAGCCTTTGTCCTGCTTCACTCTGTATTCCAAGGCCAAATTTCCCTGTTATCCCAGATGTTTCTTGACTTCCTACTTTTGCATTCCAGTCCCCTATAATGAAAAGGACATCGTTTTTGGGTTAGTTCTAAAAGGTCTTGTAGGTCTTTATAGAACCATTCAACTTAAGCTTCTTCAGCATTACTGGTTGGGGCATAGACTGGGATTACTGTGATACTGATTGGTTTGCCTTGGAAACGAACAGAGATCATTCTATCGTTTTTGAGATTGCATCCAAGTACTGCATTTCGGACTCTTTTGTTGACCACGATGGCTACTCCATTTCTTCTGAGGGATTCCTGCCCGCAGTAGTAGATATAATGGTCATCTGAGTTAAATTCACCCATTCCAGTCCATTTTAGTTCGCTGCTACCTAGAATGTTGACGTTCACTCTTGCCATCTCCTGTATGACCACTTCCAATTTGCCTTGATTCATGGACCTGACATTCCAGGTTCTGTCGGGAGCCAGCGTGAGGAATCCCACCCGTGACAAGGTCATGAGGGAGGAAGCTGACATATGCAAGGCCGTGATCAGACTTCAGGAGTTCCCCCTGGCATTTCCTGAGCATCCACCCCCCCCCAAAATAAGAATCTGCCTGCTTTTCCACTCTTCTGACATTCTCTGGAAAAAGTCAATTCAGGGCTTTAGTCTTCTGCATTTGAAAGAGTGTTTCAATCCAAAACCCCCTCTGATAGCTTTCTAGCCTGCCTGCAGGACTCGTACAGCTGCGCATGTGATTGTTTGAGGCCTCCTGACCGCAGGAGGCACAGGAAGCTTAAAACATCCTAAGAATGTAGGGGCTTCCGAGGAGTCAACATCATTAGAATAGGACTGATTAAAAGTTTCATTTGTTGAGCCAATACTTGCTGCCAAATTTTCATATCCTTTATTTTTAGATATAGTAGGTATATAGAAAAACAAGTAGTAGACCTGGTATTAGCAACATTAGATCTTTGAGTTAAGCACCTTCTTTGTTATAACCCACTGCACCTTTGTTCTACAGAGATGTAACTTTAATGCTTTAAGGAGATGCAGATTAAAGAAAAACACTTCAGGGGAAACGAGATTAACATTCATTAAGAAAGAGAGCCAAAAAAGTGTTTAGCAAGCCTCCTGGCCAGAAGATAATGTAAATCACCTGAGACCTTTTGTATACAAAAAAGATATACTGAAAGGGTCAGGACTGCTGCCCCTGCGTGACTCTGTATCTTCCATTATGTAAAATTTAGGGTATATAAACACCTTTTAAATAATAAAGTTGGAGGGGGTTTTTGCACAAGCCTGGCCTCCCCCGTGTCGATTCTTTCTCTTGCTCCCTCCCTCTCCTTTTCAGGCTGATCCCTTGGAACGTGGAGGCTCACTGTGTCTACTTGTCCCGGCTTCTAAGATCCGTAAGAGAGAGAGCCCAAGGCGGGGCACTCTCCGATATTCAAACGGGCGCCGGCAGCCTAACGTAGACAGTGCAAGCTCCTTGTCTGGAGCTTTATTGGTTTTCCACGTAACCCAAGTTAATCAGCCTCTTTTCTCCACTTAATCTTCCTACTACACTATTTTTTCCTAGTCTAATCTTATATTAATAAATGAATAAGTCTTTCCTTGCCGACTCCGTCCACCCTTCGAATTTCCTGGATCCACCGGGGCTGGACCCCGGCAAGGTTCCTATGCAATATTGCTCTTTACAGCATCGGACCTTGCTTCTATCACCAGTCACATCCACAACCAGGCATAGTTATTATCCCCATTTCACTGAGGAGGAGCCTCAGGTTTAGAGCCAGTTAATACCATTCCCAAGGCTGTGCAGACCACAGGTGGCAGAGGCAGGATTGAAGAGATTAGCCTCTTCACGCTGCAGAGGTCTGTATGATGAAACCAAGGGATGTAGAACGAAGATGGATCTCCAATGACCGTAGGCAACCTCCCTATGACTGGGGGAGCTGTGGCTCTCGTCTCCTCAAAATGCAAAAGTAATTGTTTGCCATAACCTTCTCCCCCACTTCCTCCCAAGTTTGCAAGCTTGTCGGGGGCAAACTTTGTAAACAGGGTGGAATCAGTAAGGCTAATCAAATCAAAAGCCTCCTCCTCTGCATTGCTCCTCCCCTACCCCAAACCCACAGGATGGCACTGGTATTTGCTAATGTGAATCCTTTCTGTTCAAAGTTTAATACCTCACGCAAGGGCTCCACAATTACATTTCCATTACTTCCCACTGTTTATCACAGCTGGACTTCGAAAGCCAATTTAGGTTGTGATTTCTCCTTTGCTGAATCTCTACCGTCTATTTTAAAATTTGTCTCACGGTCCAGTCGGGAGCCTGATCACAGTGTTGGCTCCGTGGTGGTGCTGGGACTTTGTCCTCCAGCCGCACAGCATCCTCTGGACCAGCCCTGAGGTCACAGGAGGACTCTGTCCTTGGATACATCTCTAGCTCTTTCTCTCTCCTCTAGGGCAGTTTCTGATTAACCTTATATCAAAAAAAAAAAAAAAAAAAAAAGAAAAGAAAAGAAAAGAAAAAGAAAGACACGAGCATTTTCTTGTGGATTCTAAAATGAAGAAAAATGATTGTGACTCCTAAATGTCTCTGATCTGGGGTTCATGAACCCAGACTCAAGGGCTTTCATCATATGACCATCCTCCTTGGCAACTTATGGTCTATACCGGAGTGACCTGGGTTTTAAGCTATAAGCCAAGTTTGCTGGGGTTTCAAGGAGGAGTGGAGAGCAGTGAAATGGAGACAAAGACAAAGAAGTAGGGACCTTGTCCTTTGACAAGAAGAAAAGAAAGGTTTCCAGACAACCTTTGGCGATGGGCTGGCAGCCTAGGACAACAGTATTTTTACGGGCATAAATTACTTCTGATGAAAAAAAGAATCAGGGTCCATTTAAAAAACTACAATTTGAGAGTGGTTTTGACCATAGCAGTCTAATATTTGAAGAGGTTTTTTTTGGATGGGAGATTTTATTGCGCACCTGCCTTTGTTTTTTTAACTCTCCAAGGCAACAGGCCAATAAAGTCAGCCTATTTGCACTGTTTTTCTAATCTATTGGCAATGATTGACTTTTTTTTCTAGCCTGCCTTAACAATGTCCCTATTTCTTCCTACCTTATTTCCTTCATATGAATTGGTTCAGGGGCTTTTTATTAGCATTAGAGAGATGAGACCTTTTCCATCCATGGTTGAGTTGTAATCTGCTGTTTAGTTGCCAGTGAATAATACATGGAGGTGTGCAGCCTCCTGGGTCAGCAGGTTCATCTGAAGATAAGAGAAGGTGAGTGAAGAGAAACCCCAGTCCTCGGACCACCGATGCTGGAGCTTCTGCTGCCACCCGTCTGTTAACTGCTCTTTGGCTATTTGTCCTTTGACATGGTCTGCTGGGAGAATTATCAATAACCTTAGATATGTAGATGACACCGTCCTAATGGCAGAAAATGAAGAGAAACTAAGGAGCTTCTTAATGCAGTTGAAAGAGAAGAGTGAGGAAGCTGGCTTAAAACTCAACATTCAGAAAACTAAGATCATGGCATCCAATCTCATTACCTCATGGCAAACAGATGGGGAAACAATGGAAACAGTGACAGACTTTATTTTCTTGGGCATCAAAATCACTGTGGATGGTGACTGCAGCCGTGAAATTAAAAGATGCTTGGTCCTTGGAAGAAAAGCTGTGACCAACCTAGACAACATATTAAAAAGCAGAGACATCACTTTGCCAACAAAGGTTCATTTTATTCAAAGCTGTGTTTTTTCCAGTAGTCATGTATGGACGTGAGAGGTGGACCATAAAGAAGGCTGAGCACTGAAGAATTGATGCTTTTGAGCTGTGGTGCTAGAGAAGACTCTTGAGAATTCTTTAAGGTGTCCTTTGGGGGGGACTTTGCTTGTCCTTTTGGGGTCACTGGGAGCCTTACTAGGGAAGGTCTGTCAATGCCATGGGTACCCCATTAAAACTGGAAAAAAGTCTTTCTTTCCATTTATCAGGATGGGGTAGCCTCATCCTGAGAATCTGGAAGGGATTTGGGGTTAGAAAATCTTCATGGCTTAGGTGTTATTTGTATAACGTTCCCTCTTCATTAAGGAACGGCTTCTTTTTGGGCTTCCCTGGTGGCTCAGATGGTAAAGCGTCTGCTGCAATGCAGGAGACCCGGGTTCAATCCCTGGGTTGGGAAGATCCCCTGGAGAAGGGCATGGTAACCCACTCCAGTATTCTTGCCTGGAAAATCCCATGGACAGAGGACCCTGGTAGGCTACAGCCCATGGGGTCACAAAGTGTTGGACACGACTGAGCGACTTTACTTTCTTTTTTTTTTTTTTGGAGAGGCTAGTTTCTCATAGCTTTTCAAACAAAGCGGATTATTTCATGCATTTTTTGAAGGAATTCATACATGTAGGGTGTGCATGGGCATCCATGCAATCAGAGGGGCTGCCCAGTGAAGGTGACTTATCTGTCACACCGAGTCACCTCCCTCTCCCCACATCCCCAGCCATTAGCTGAGATGCTTGGCAGACATCACAGAGGGCAAAGCCACCTCTTCCTGGTCACACCTGCTGTGGAGGGATGAGTTTGGTTAAGGGAGCAAGAGCTGCTTGCCTTGAAGGCTTACTGAGTGCCAGGCTCTCTACTAAGCATGTGAAGTGCATCATTGCATTTAGTCCTGGTGGGAACCATGCCAGGGAAGAACCATGCTAAGAAAAGACCATGCAAGGGAGGGTGCTGATTGTAGTGGAACCTGGTGCTGGGGGAGGTTAAATAGTTTGCCCAACTGGGAAGTTCAATGCTGGGGTTTAAACCCAGCTCAGTCTGATTCCAGAGCCTATAGGCTTGACCACATCACCACACAGCTTAGGCAAGGCCTGGGGCCTGACTTGGTTTTGGAGGTGGGAGTTTGCTTGAAGTAAATTGTTACTACTGTCCCTTAGCATGAATGGAAGGCAGGAAATCTTGCATGCATGAAAGTAAAAGATAATCCGTTCACTAAAAGAAGTCTTATGGCCTAGTGCATTGGTTTTCAAACTTTTTTGGACAGTGCCTCCCAATAAGATGGAAGAAATGGCAACCCACTCCAGTATTCTTGCTTGGAAAATTCCATGGATGGAGGAGCCTGGTGGGCTACCATCCACAGGGTCGCAAAGAGTCGGATAAGACTGAGTGACTTCACTTCATTTCACTACACAATAAGAAATATTTTTTTCCCATAATTCAGTGGACATATGTATTTGTGTATACATGCACTTGTGAGTGTGTCTGTGTTTGTGTGTGTAGACTCAACCTCAAATTTCATGGAATAATTCTTTCTAATTTACTGTGTGCTTGTGTGTACTCACTTAGTGATGCCCAACTCTTTTCAACCCCACGGACTGTAGCCCGCCAGGCTGCTCTGCCATAGATTTTCCAGGCAAAAATACTGGAGTGTGTTGCCATTCCCTTCTCCAGGGGATCTTCCCAACCCAGTGACTGAATCTGAGTCTCCTGCATAATTTATTGTGTACTCCACACTGAAAGGTTTCTCTGTTCTCTTTTTCTCTATCTCAATTTTTTTTTTTGTTACGGTGCTAGTTAAATTTATTTATTTTCACAGTCTGTAGTCTGTGACCCTCTAGTCACAGACCCTGGTTAATGGTGGTCGTGTCTTTGGAACAGACCGTCGGAGATGAAACTTAAGATCTTCTACTTCTGGGCTGTTTGACCTTGGCTAAATTCTTTAAACCCTCATGCCTTGGTTTCCTTATCTATAAAGTGAACATAATGAAATAACACCCACCTCAAAGAGCTGTTAAAACAAATAGGTGCAATAATACAGATGAAGTATTTGCCCCAAAGAATGGTGAAAGTAAATACCCAATTAATGTTAATTTCCTAATTATTACAAATGAATTTTCAACAATATATTTTGCATCTGTATATGCTATTTAATAGCAGAAAAAATTAAGGCAGTGAGTGTCTGTGGGAGGGATGCAAGTCTGTCTTCAAGTGGGTTAGAGGTCTGGGTAATGTTCATATAAACCCTGTTTTTCTAGGGCTTAGAGACAGGTGTGGCCAATCTGAAGTAGAAAACAGCGAAACTAAAATTCAAACATAACTCTATGTCTTGAAGTATGTTCACAATACAGACCCAAAGTCATAGACAGAAGATTAAATTATAATCAGCCCAAACTCGACATAAAGAAGGTGGGGAAGCATGGAACACATTTTAGAAAAATTTCCATTGAGATAATAAAACGAAGCCAAAGCACTGGCATTGTGAAAGGGTAAATTCTGTTATCTGGAAGACTGGTTCCTGTGGAGACATGTTCCCCATGACGCCTGTGGGAGGATGAAAGCTTGCTTTATGGAACCTTTCCCATTGTGATTTACGGTTGGTGTATCACGAGGGGCTGGGGTGAAATCAGGACAAGAATGGGCTCCATTCACCCTCAGGGCAGGCTGCCATCTTTAAGGAGAACCAGGGAAGTTCCTTGAGTTCCTGTGAAATGTGAGATTACCACATGGAATTCAACTCCAATTTGGGGATTTTAAAAGAAAAAAAAAGAAAGAAATTAAGCAATCTCTTTGAGCCTTAAATAATCTCTTGGAGTGGGTATTCTTTTCTTATGCCCATTTTATGGATGAGGAAGTGGAGGCATGAGAGTGGTAAAAAATTTCCCTTAGACATTAAGGTACATTTTAGGCATCAACCTCCTGGGATTTCTCCCTATTTTGATGGAGTGTAATATAGTCTTAACCTGCCCTTGCATTTAAGATGTAGAAAATCAGAGATTCTCTGGGAGACTGAGGAATTTCCTGGTGGCTCAGTGATAAAGAATCCACCCGCCAATGCAGGAGACTCTGATTTCATCCCTGGGTTGGGAAGATCCCCTGGAGAAGGAAATGGCAACCCACTCCAGTATTCTTGCAGGGAGAATCCCATGGACAGAGGAGCCTGATGGACTACAGACCACGGTTTTGCAACAGAGTCAGAGGCAACTTAATGACTAACCAACAGCGGTGTGAAACTGAGGGGAAGGGATGATCTTTTAAGATGCTGTTACATGGGAAAGCCCAGGAATCTTCCATGTCAGAGCAGAACTGGACACTATATGCTTTGAGGCCAGAAAGTGGGGTTTATGTGTGCCTTGATCCTAGGTGGCCTCTAGATTGGTCTTCATGTCTTAATGGGCATTGCATGGACGTGAAAAGGCTGGAATGTTGCCAAGATGAGTCAGCAAATGTGATGTTATTTGCTCTTAGCTGGATCAATGACCTTCTTCTTGCCTCTTCGAAGCTTGGTATGTTGGAAACTAAGCAAAATTAAAGAAGTATTAGAATGGATTAATTCATTAAAATGTATTAAACCTATGAACCCAAGGAAAGATTGACTTCATCATCAAGGGGCAGAGTGCTGGCTGTTTTGGGAATCTAAGCTAACAGGGTCAAGGCCAGTAGCTTGGATGAGTGGTCACAGATAGGACCAAGCTTCATTTCATTCAGATGCATTTGGGTCTAATTCTGCTTCAGTTGTTTCCCACACTAAGTGAAGTGCTTGGACTAGATGGTCTCTGAACTCCCTCCTGGTGCTAATATTGAGACTTAAGGTAGTGAAAACAAGACCCTCCCTGTTTTCTCAATCAGGTCTACTTGGAGACCACTTGCCTGCATGTGGGTTTCATTACTGTACACTTAATCCTTGTGTCATTTGTCTGTACGGTTGCAGTTGGCAATAAGATGTCCTCTCTGGATGCTCCTTTGTGCCTTTTTGTGGCTACAAGGCAGTAAGATTTGGGTGTGGCTTGCAAACAGTGTAACAAGTGAGATTTCTTGAGCAGCCAGGAAAGTCTGTAAAAACCCACTATTGGGAGTAAGTGGACAATAGAATACACAGTTTCTGAATCAATAATCTGTATAGTTTCATAACCATAACATGGAATTATAACAGCAATAATAATGTTGCCATTTATTCCCAAAGTGGGTTTCACAGATTTCTTTTTGAGGTGATAAAATGTTTGAAAATTGACTTCAGTGATGGTTGCACGTATTTGAGAATATACTAAGAATCAATGATTTGTCCATTTTAAATGAGTGAATTGTATACTATGTGAAGTATAATCACAGTACAGCCGTTAAAAATATCACAGTGCTTCTAGGAGGGAAAGCAGCTTAGTTAGCCATTGTAGTTGGTGGGCTCCCGCTGCAGCAAATTTGGGGAGCGAAAAGTGGGGGGAGGGTTGGAGAAGTTGGTGACAGGGACATGTCAGCCAGTGGCATTGGGGTCTGCACGGTGACAAAGGATCTCTCCTTGGTCAAACTCTACTTGAGGTTCCTCGAACTCTTTTCCAACCAGGTCTTGACTTTCGGAGTTCTGTGTTTGTCCCTGCATTGTCCAGTTTTAGCTAGGATTCTCCGAAGACGGTTTAACCAGAACTCCACACCTTTGACATCTGATCCCCCTCCAGGTCTGACCAGGTTCCCTGTCCTCCACCACCCCCGGGGGGGTGTCTGATTACCCAGACATTTCCTCTAGGTCATTTCCCCCGCCCCACTGACTCTGCTCTGCCCTTGACTATATCTCCCACTTGCCTACACTGTCCTCAGAGTTGAGTCCAACTTCTCCCCTGCAAGACCCCATTGCAGTAGCGGCTACGTAGACCTAGGGCGACAGCCCTCTTTGAATGACATCTGCTTTCCTGTTCTTTAGCAAGTACCACTGAATGGTTTGCTCTTTAATAGGAGCAAGAAGGTTTGTGTATTTTCAGGGGAGAGTAAGACAAGGTGTTCCCAGGATAACTGTTCCTTTTCTCACTACCTTTAATGAGGGGAGCACCCCCCACGCAGTAATTATGTCCAACAGGCAAGAGCAAGCTCTGCTTGGGGTGGAAGAAATAACAGCTCAGCCAACTGCAGTTTAGATCAGAAAACTTTGTGTCAAGAAATGAAACAGTTTTACCTTGTAGAAAAGAAAAATGCCTAGAAAATATCTGTTCAAATATCTGTTCCAGGTTCGCTCAGAATAACTTGCTTGATATTTCTGGGACCTTGACTCAATTTCTTATATGACATTGGGAAGGAATAGTCTTTTTTTTTTAAATAATACATTTCTTTAAAAAATATTTATTTATTTGGCTGATCAGGTTTTAGCTTGTCATGTGGGCTCCAGATCACTTGGGCTTCAGGATTTGTGGCATCCAGGCTTAGTTGTCCTGTGACATGTGGAATCTTAGTCCCCTGACCAGGAGTCAAACCCATAACCCCTGCATTGCAAGGCAGATTCTTAACCACTGGGCTACCAGGGAAGTCCCTACAGGTTATTCTTTAGTTAAATAGTTTTTAAAAATGTGGTTTGATTTGGGATTTCCTTCAAAAGTCCTTATTTCAAGGGAGCATTTTCCGAATAGATTTGGTTATTCCTCCTATGGACTCTGTTTTCAAGTTGTGTTTCTGTCGCTCAGCTGTGTCTGACTGTTTGCGACCTTGCTCCTCTGTCCATGGGATTTGCCAGGCAAGAGTTCTGGAGTGGGTAGCCATTTCCTTCTCCAGGGGATCTTCCTGACCCAGGGATTGAACCTGGGTCTCTTGCATTGCAGGTGAATTCTTTACTATCTGAGCCACCTTAAAGCTACTATTATATTATTTTTTTCTTAAAAAATTATTATGAAAATGGGGCACCCAACCCCCCTTTTCTGTTCAATATTGGACTCCTCACCCCTAGAATAACACCAAGAGATGCTGACAAGTTTCCCCTAGGCACTGATTAGAAGAGACTCATTCCTTGATGGAAATTCTCAGCTAAAGTCCTAGAAGAAATTGGAAAAAGAGAATAAAGTCCTAGAAGAAGTTGGAAATAGAGAATTCTCCAAAATAAAAGGAAGATGTGACTTGAGAAAACTGAGCTCAGTTTTGCTGGAGCAGAGACTTCTTCATGGGTACCTGGGTGGGGTGTCAGCTAGCCATACACCAGGGTATACCCACTTATTCCACACGGGATGGCGGATGCAGAAAATGCAGTGTAGGACTCCCTGATTAGGCTGGGGAAAGCCCAGAGGGGAATCCACCTAAAGAAAACTTCATGCTGAACAGTGAAAAAATGAGGGAAAAATAGTATGCTTGTTAAGACTTTACCTTGAGAACGGAAACTGAAACTATGAAAATAAATTTGCATTTTGTTCTGTTGAACATGCTTTTATTGGAGTGGATTGCCATTTCCTTCTTCAGGGGATCTTCTGGACCCAGGAATTGAACCCGGGTCTCCCGCATTGCAGGCAGACGCTTTACCAGCTGAGCCACCAGGGAAGCCTTTAGTTATCATCAGAACTATGCAAAAATTCTTATGAAAAAAGCCAGAATGAAGTGTTGATTGTTTTTCATCTGAGTGATTTTTCTGGCAACGCTGCATGCTAGTACAATCAGATAGCCTTCATTTTACACACTGAGATGACCAAGAAGGTCATAAAGAGGGTCAGGTCTGCAAAACTATGCCGAAGCTTTATTTCCCCAAGGGCCTCTAATAACCTTTTGCTACTTGAATAATTCTCTTTGAAGGCACCTCCTGTTGGCCATCTTCCCAAGTGTTACCTCCTCTTCGGTTGTCACAGCCCATCTCTGCCAGGTCATGCTGTATCAATGACGTCCCCAGTGAGGGGAGGAGATTCCCAGCTTGATGACTTTCAATTGACTTTATGAAATCCTGCATCTATTGCAAGATCTCACAATTCACTTGTGATGGATTACCAGGCAATATCTGTGACTCAGAGAGACTGACTTATAAAGGATTTAATGCCTATAAGAAGGATTTAATTTTGATGAGAGGTAAGGAAGAGAGATCTTTGGTATACAAGGAGGACCAGTTGTTAATTTAGCCAACTCTTGGGGAAGCATTCTTGTATATGACAACTTCTACTTACTCAGTTCTCCAACTTCTCAACCTTGGATAACAAGGGTGCTTCTATGTAATCTGAATATATGGATCTAACCCTTTGGCCTCAGCTCCTGGATATTCTGGATCAAGGTAAATCCCTATTGTGCTTGAGTTATTGTGCAAATAGTCCCAACTTTTTGTTTCAGTTATTGTCTGTGGTTTGATACCAACCCTTTGGAGCATGTACTGTGTATAAAACTCTCAGAGGAAAACTAGGATTACATAAACATACTGCCTTTTCATACTGTTCATGGGGTTCTCAAGGCAAGAATACTGAAGTGGCTTGCCATTCCCTTCTCTGCATTTTGTATATGTACATTTATAAAAAGGCTGTATTTTGTCACCTTGTTTATTTAACTTATATGCAGAGTACATCAAGTGAAATATTGGGCTGGAAGAAGCACAAGCTGGAATGAAGATTGCAGGGAGAAATATCAATAACCTCAGATATGCAGGTGATAGCACACTTATGGAAAAAAGTGAAGAGAAACTAAAGAGCCTCTGGATGAAAGTGAAAGAGGAGAGTGAAAATGCTGGCTTAAATGTCAACATTCAGAAAACTAAGATCATGGCATCCAGTCCCATCACTTCATGGCGAATAGATGGGGAAACAATGGAAACAGTGACAGACTTTATTTTCTTGGGCATCAAAATCACTGTGGATGGTGACTGCAGCCGTGAAATTAAAAGATGCTTGGTCCTTGGAAGAAAAGCTGTGACCAACCTAGACATTACTTTACTGACAAAGGTCCATCTAGTCAAGGCTGTGGTTTTTCCAGTAGTCATGTGTGAATGTGAGAGTTGGACCATAAAGAAAGCTGAGGGCCAAAGAATTGATGCTTTTGAACTGTGGTATTGGAGAAGACTCTTGCGAGTCCCTTGGACTGCAAGGAGATCCAACCAGTCCATCCTAAAAGAAATCAGTCCTGAATATTTATTGGAAGGACTGATGCTGAGGCTGAAATGCCGGTCCTTTGGCCACTGATGCAAAGAACCGACTCACTGGAAAAGACCCTGGTGCTGGGAAAGATCGAGGGCAGGAGGAGAAGGGGACGACAGAGGATGAGATGGTTGGATGGCATCACCGACTCAATGGACATGGGTTTGGGTGAACTCCGGGAGTTGGTGATGGACAGGGAGGCCTGGTGTGCTGCAATCCATGTGGTCGCAGAGAGTCAGACATGACTGAACGACTGAACCAAAACATCCTGCCCCCATGTTTTCTCCTGGATACTGTCTAGAGAATTCCATTCTTCTCAAATTAGAACAGCACTTGAAGCTGCGTGCCCTCTGTGCACACTCAGTGTTTTTCCCAGGGCTCTCTTGCCTCTTATTCTGAGGTCGTTTATGTGTCTCTCCCTTGGCTCCAGCCCCAAAGGCAAGGCTTCCTGTGGGTGTGAACTCATCTCCACCTTGGTTCTCCCACTCTTGTGCTGCTTTCCACTGCAAAGTGGAGACACCCACTATTTCTCGAACTGAAGGGGGTACGGTCAGGACCAAGAAATAATGTCAAACAACTTACACTTACTTGCCATTTTGTTTGTGAAAGTCCCTTCCCATACATTTTCTTAAAATTACTGAGTCAGCTTTTGTGGTAGTTATGAAAGATACTGTCCGCACAAAGGGTTGATGAAAGTGTAGCTATAGGGACTACACTCAGGCAAGGTGCGACTGGCCGCATGTTATGCAGCCTGTGGCCTGTGGGTGGTGAAGCTGGCATTGGCACCGAGCCCTCAGTTCGTTCCACAGACACCGAGCAGTTTTAAGGCTTTGACTTCACTGCAGGTCAGGGCCTTTCTCTGTCTCTGGTGGAGGGGAAGCCATGGCAAGGATGGAGGATCTGAACGTCTTTCCAATATACTTGTCAGGTGATATTTTTTTCAGTCTCTTCCTTCAGCAAGAAATAAATGCCTTCACAGGAGAAAGGTCCCCAGTCCCCTGGTGTTCAATGTTGGGGAGACTACAATGGGCTGAATCATGGACCCCACAACATGTCCATGTTAATGTCACCTCACAGGGAAAAGAGACTTAGTGGATGGAATTCGGTTAAGGATCTTGAGATGGGGAAAGTCTGCTGGATTATGATCTGGATGGGCCTTAAATGCCATCACAAGGGTCCTTATAAGGGGGAGGCAGGATGAGAAGAAAAAGACAACAGTGATATGATGGCACGGAGGTGGGGGTAGAAGTGACCTCATTGATCGCTTTGCCAATGAAGTATGGATGGGGCCGTGATCCAAGGACTGTAGATGTCTCCAGAAGCTAGAAGTGAAAGTGTCAGTCACTCAGTCATGTCCGACTTTTTGTGACCCCACGGACTATAGCCCACTAGACTCCTCTTTCCATGAGATTCTTCAGGCAAGAATACTGGAGTGGGTAGCCCTTCCCTTGTCCAGGGGATCTTCCTGGCCCAGTGATCAAACCCAGGTCTCCTGCATTACATGGAGATTCTTTACCATCTGAGTCACCAGGGAAGTCCCAAGAAGCTAGAAAATGCAAGAAAACAGATTCTTTCTTAGAACCCCCAGAAAGAAGTCAGCCAGGCCGTTCCGTTTTAGATTTTTAGCTGCCAGAACTGTAAGGGAATAAATCCATACAAGTTTCCTGTTGCTGCAAATTACTACAACCTATGTTTAGGTGTTTTGTAGCCATCTCTCTGGAAAATGATATTTTAATCAGTTAGAGGTTCATAGGAGACCATGGCAAGAAAGACCTACTCAGAAGGAAATACCCAGAGAGAAGAACAGAGGTGTCTGCAATAGTTCAAGAACCGATGCAACCCTGAGGTAATAATTTACATGTGTGGACTCGAGAACCTTCCACCCAAAGGCCAGTGAGCTCCTCTACCCCAGGACACTCACTCAGACTCATCACTCCTGACTTGCTTGACCCACGGGTAACAGCAGGGCTTTCAACTCTGCCAGACTTGATGAGAAAGACTTTTGAAGGTACAGAGCTTCAAATAGGTGACTATCTCAGCAGACTGTTGTCCTAGCCTAGAGAACAAGTCAAGCTGCAAGTTTTTGACAGTATATTTATATTCTTCTCTCCAGGACCAGTTGGAAGAGCAGGCAAGTGATGGGGAACAGCAATAACAACAACAAAATCAACCCACCCCCCTGCCAGGGACGTCCTTCCACCCGCACAGCCACAGGATGGCTGAGCAGACTGTGAAGCTTCATTTCCCATTTTAGTGCTTTCCTTCCGGCGACAGCTGGGCTGAGGATCTATGACCTCAAATCCACACGTCCCATAACGTAGCATTTGAGTGCTCTCCAAACGTTCTTAATAGAACAAGACATCATTCCACCATGGAAATAATTCCCGGGGATGCTGGGGCCAGGTCAGGGGCAGGAAGATTCATGGGTTTATAGTCAGTCTACCTGAATCATAATTACAGCATTTGTCATAATTCCCGCCACTCTAATTGGCTTAAGTGTCTTCCTGGGACTGTGTTAGGCAGTATTTCATCACAGGAATTTACTTTTTGAGGTGATTTTGTAGCCGAACGTCACCACTGTGGCTGGTAATTGCTCTCTCAAATTGGTGCAGAAGCACTCTCCCTCCCCCCCGTGACCGATAGGCAGTGACAAGAAGTGGTATTCTGCCTCTAATTAAGATAAACAGATGAGTCTCCACTTGAGGAAACAGCAATATTCCACTCACTTTGTTTCTCCATTGCATCTGTGCTGGGCTCACCTTTTGTCTGTGTCCTTTTCATCTGAGTCCTGACTTCATGGTGGCCAGGGGCACAGAGGAAGGAGATTGGGCTTCAGCGATGGGGATCCTTTGGGCAGAAAGCTCTTGCTCATATTGTCTGTCCTTCACTACTTTCCAAGTCTCCCTCTTTGAAGTTTATTTCTGGGTTCAAAATCTTTGTGTGAACAAGAATGCTTTTCACTGAGTTAAAGAACTGGACAAAGGATTTGAAGAGACGTTTCTCCAAAGAAGGTTTTAAAATCACCCAGAAGCACACAAGCAGATGCTCAGCATCATTAGTCACGAAGTGAGTGAAGTCGCTCAGTCGTGTCCAACTCTTTGCAACCCCATGGACTGTAGCCTATCAGGCTCCTCCATCCATGGGATTTTCCAGGCAAGAGTGCTGGAGTGGATTGCCATTTCCTTCTCCAGGGGATCTTCCAGACCCAGGAGTCGAACCCAGGTCTCCCGCAATGCTGGCAGACGCTTTACCTTCTGAGCCACCAGGGAAGCCCGCAAATCAAAACCTCAGGGAGGTACAACTTCTACCCCACCAGGATGCTGACAATTTAAAGGATGGACAATAACAAGTGTTGGTGAAGACGCGGGGAAACTTCATTCATTGTGCGTGTGTGCTCAGTTGTGTCTGGCTCTTCACGACCCCGGGGACGGTAGCCCACCAGGCTTCTCTGTCCGTGTGGTTATCCCAGCAAGAATACTGCAGCGGGTTGTCATTTCCTCCTTCAGGGGACCTTCCTGACCCAGGGATCAAATCTGACTCTCCAGCATCTCCAGCATTGGCAGGTGGATTCTTTACCAGTGAGCCACCTGGGAAACACTTGTAGGATTGTAAAATGGTGAAGCTGCTTTGGGGGACATATTGACAAGTTCTTCAAAAAATTAAGCATAGTGTTACCATATGACTCAGCAATTTCACTCCTCAGTATATATCCAAGAGAGCTGAAAACATAGGTCCACACAGAAATTACCATGTGAATGTTCATAGCAGCGTTATTCATAATAGCCAAAAAAGTAGAAACAACCAAATGTCCATCAATTGATGAATAGTTAGATTAGACTGTGGTGTACCCATACAATGGAACATTATCCAGCTATAACAAGGACAGAACACAGATAGACCTTGAAAACATTATGCTAAGTGAAAGAAGCTAGAAATAAAATGGCCATTTATTATGCAGTTTTATTTATATGAAATGTCCATTACAAAAAATCTGTCAAGTCAGAGTGTAGGTTAGTGGTTGCCAGAGGAAGGGCAATATAGAATTACTGATAACACATAGAGTTTCTTTTTGGGATGATGGATGTCCTGGCATGAGGTGTTTGCGATGATTCCTCAATTTTGTGAGGAATATTAAAAACCACTACAATGGACATTGTGGAAGTGTGAACTTTATGGTATGTGAATTATATTACAAGAAAAAGACTATGTGAGAAAAATCCCCTTCGAGGAGCGATACTGAGGTTCCTAGGTGGTCCCGTTCTTCTCCTTGAATTCTGAAAATTATGTTACTTTAATAAAGATAATGATGATGGTAAAAGAAAAAAAGAGATACTTTGCTGATCTCTGTTGCCGCCTCCCTCCCTGATGGCATTCAGTACACAACTCTCACTTTTGAGCACAGAAGCCAAGAGTCTCTCACCTCTGTGTTCTGAACTTTATCCGCTCGCTGCCTGAGCCTGGCTGTCTAACTGAGAGTCTCCTGAGGGCCTTAGTCACCCCTGTCTTTCTGCTTTGTTGGAGGTGATATTGTGTCCCCACCCCAAGATAAATTCAAGTCCTGATTCCTGTTCTCTGTGCCTGTGACCTTGTTAGGATATAGAAATAGCCAGAAATTATTCGCAGTTATTTGCAGAAATAACCAACATCAGACCAGGTGATACTGGGTTGAGATGGGCTCTAATCCTACGACTGGTGTCCTCAGAAAGGGAAAATTTAGACACACAGAGAAGACAGCTTGAAGATGCACAGGGCAAGGATCTTGTGACGTGAGGACGCAGAGATCGAAGCGCCACAGCTGCACGCCGAGGAATGCCAAGACTGCTGACAGCCAGCGGGAGCTAGGGGAAGCGAGGAGCATCCTCCCCTCCAGGATTCAGACTGGGCGCCTGGCAGCATCTTGATTCTGAACTTCGGCCCTTCAGAGCTGTGAGAGAGCAACGTTTGACCGTTTATGGCATTTGTTCTGGTCTCCCTAGGAGAGTCTGTGGTGCCTTTGAACTGTGGTGTTGGAAAAGACTCTTTGAGAGTCCTTTGGACTGCAAGGAGTTCCAACCAGTCCATCCTAAAGGAAATCAGTCCTGAATATTCATTGGAAGGACTGATGCTGAAGCTGAAACTCCAATACTTTGGCCACCTGATGTGAAGAGCTGACTCATTGGAAAAGACCCTGATGCTGGGAAAGATTGAAGGTGGGAGGAGAAGGGGATAAGATGGTTGGATGGCATCGTGGCTCAATGGACATGAGTTTGAGCAAGCTCTGGGAGTTGGTGATGGACAGGGAAGCCTGGTGTGCTGTGATTCATGGGGTTGCAAAGAGTCGGACACGACTGAGCGACTGAACTGAGCTGAACTGAGGAGACTGGGATGCTGCTTTAGAGAGGAGCCTGGCACACAGGAGCAGATCTGCTGAGTGAATGAACCCTCAGCGTCTACACCAGCTGTCCTGGCTAGGAAGGAAGGAAGCCCGAGCCACTGGCTGGTTAAAAAAAGGTGAAGGGTAGATCCTTGCTTTTGCAAGTGAAGCATCCAGAGAGAACGAAAGTGGTTTGCCCCAAGCAGGGAGCAGAGTGGTGGACCTAGAATTAAATTCAAATCTTTCCACCCTGAGTTAACAGAAGAAGATGGAAAAGAGGAATGAGCCTAATGAAGAGTCTAATATGAGTCAGATGTGGTGAACTTGGCCTGATTTAATTCTCTCCACATCCCCGTGTGACCAGTATTCTCACTGACAATTCTGCAAATTAGGCAACTGACATTGAGAGATTATGTGTGTGTGTTAGTTGCTCAGTCCTGTCTGAATCTTCTCAATCTCATGGACTGTAGCCCACAAGGCTCCTCTGCCCATGGAATTCTCCAAGCAGGAATACTGGAGTGGGTTGCCATTTCCTCCTCCGAAAAAAGAGATTAGAATGCCTCCAAAATCACTGCAGATGGTGACTGCAGTCATGAAATTGAAAGACGCTGACTCCTTGGAAATAAAGTTATGACCAATCTAGATAGCATATTCAAAAGCAGAGACATTGCTTTGCCAACAAAGGTCCGTCTAGTCAAGGCTATGGTTTTTCCTGTGGTCATGTATGGATGTGAGAGTTGCACTGTGAAGAAAGCTGAGTGCCAAAGAATTGATGCTTTTGAACTGTGGTGTTGGAGAAGACTCTTGAGAGTCCCTTGGACTGCAAGGAGATCCAACCAGTCCATTCTGAAGGAGATCAACCCTGGGATTTCTTTGGAAGGAATGATGCTAAAGCTGAAGCTCCAGTACTTTGGCCACCTCATGCGAAGAATTGACTCATTGGAAAAGACTCTGATGGTGGGAGGGATTGGGGGCAGGAGGAGAAGGGGACGACAGAGGATGAGATGGCTGGATGGCATCACCGACTCAATGGATGTGAGTTTGAGTGAACTCCGGGAGTTGGTGATGGACAGGGAGGCCTGGCGCGTGCTGCGGTTCATGGGGTCACAAAGAGTAGGACACGACTGAGCGATGGAACTGAACTGAATGGAGGATCATCTAGCATATGGCAAAGCCAGGGTTCCATCCTGGGGCTTTATGATTTCAAGGTCTTGTTTCCTCCAAGTTTGCCAGGGGGAATCTATTGATTAGACAGCTTTCAAACTCCAGCAGGGCCTTTCAAGTTGATTTGATAAACGATCAGAATATATTTACCTTATAAACTCAAGTTTTGAACGAAAAATTTAATATTACCATTTTCTAATCACTATGTAATCATAGTGATTATAAAATCATCATGTGATTATACAATCGAAATCATGATTTTGATATGAATTCATAAATATAAATTTTTCTCTAGTCAATAGGACAAAGATAATATTTTAATATATGCAATGTGACTGCTTGCTCAGTCACTTCAGTTCAGTTCAGTTCAGTTCATTTCAGTCGCTCAGTCATGTCTGACTCTTTGCAACCCCATGAATCACAGCATGCCAGGCCTCCCTGTCCATCACCAACTCCCGGAGTTCACTCAGACTCACGTCCATTGAGCCGGTGATGCCATCCAGCCATCTCATCTTCTGTCGGCCCCTTCTCCTCCTGCCCCCAATCCCTCCCAGCATCAGAGTCTTTTCCAATGAGTCAACTCTTCGCATAAGGTGGCCAAAGTACTGGAGCTTCAGCTTTAGCATCATTCCTTCCAAAGAAATCCCAGGGTTGATCTCCTTCAGAATGGACTGGTTGGATCTCCTTGCAGTCCAAGGGACTCTCAAGAGTCTTCTCCAACACCACAGTTCAAAAGCATCAATTCTTCGGCGCTCAGCCTTCTTCACAGTCCAGCTCTCACATCCATACATGACTACTGGAAAAACCATAGCCTTTACTAGACGGTTCAGTGGTGTCCGACTCTTTGTGACCCCGTGGACTGTAGCCCGCCAGGCTCCTCCGTCCATGGGAGTCTTCAGGCAAGAATACTGGAGTGGGTTGCAATACCCTTCTCCAGGGGATCTTCTTGACCCAGGGATCGAACCCAGGTCTCCCGCCTTACAGGTGGATTCTTTATAGCTGAACCACTGGGAAAGTCCATATGCAATGTAGTTTGGCCTTTTATAGAGTACTAAATTGCTAAGTTTATAATATGAATTTTATTCACTTATAATGAATATTATAACCAATCAATAAAACATGGATAATGAAACCTTAAATTTAATGAAGCAGTTTTTGTATTCCATCTCTGCAAGTAAAGTGGCTGAGAGACATTTCTACGTAGGCATAAGAAGTATTTGTAGGTTATATTGTTTTATTTTATTTTATTTTTTAAAATTTTTTTAAATTTTACTTTACAATTCTGTATTGGATATTGTTTTAGTATTTTGGGAGTAGTAAATAGAAACAACTTTTAATAGGATTTGGAGGACGTTTTTCTTTCTCAGCTAATTAAAAATATATTCTGTAACACTTTAGAAAAGATTGTCTTTCAGTGTCTTTCTCCATTTTCATAGGAAATCTCTATGAGGTTTGGCCTATTTTGAAGCGGGTAACATAGCTGTATGGTATTCCCAGGTGACTGGAATGGCAAAGAATCTACCTGCTGAAGCAAGAGACACAGGAGATGGGAATTCAATCTCTGGGTCGGGAAGATCCGCTCGAGGAGGAAACAGCAACCTACTCCAGTATTCTTACCAGGAAAATCCCATGGACAGAGGAGCCTGGCAGGCTATACACAGGTCACAAAGAGTTAGACACGACTGAGCAACTGAGCATGTAGGCAGCAACATATCTGTACACTGGGGGACAGCTTTTAACATCCAATGACCTACACTTACCCTATGCGACAAGGGCATGGAGTGTAGATAAGCCGTGTTTTATAATCTTTGGAAAAATTACTTTCATTAGAGCAACCGGTAATGTAGTTGGGGATGACTTAGTCCATTTTCCCATGGCCTTGAGAAAAATGAAAAGAAAACTATATGTCATAATTAAATTAAACCAGTAGAAAGAAAGACAATACTTTCACCCTGAAATGAGTTTCAGGGTGATGTATGACCCTGAAGGTCAAGGATTGTGGGAGATTCAACAGCAGCCATCACATTAAGAATATGCTGCTTGGCCCAGCTTGCTTCCATTCGGCAGGCCCAGAGCCCTGCTGGGAGAAGTGGTTGAATTGTGGTACCTCTTTTCTTGCTAACAAGCAGATGAGACAGTCCTGGATCACCGCAGACCCTGCAGGGCAGAGAGACACGAGGCCTGCATCCTCAGCCTCCTGTATCTCGTGGGTAATAGTGAGTCTGGGAACCAACCCGATATACAGGGTTTGAGTTAAGAGGGGAAATACGCAGAGGCCATGTCCTGCGATTCTGTTGGCTGTTTATGGCTAATTTGTGATGTTCTCTTACGCAAAAATCTTTCTCTGTAGATTCAAGGTAGGCACGTATTTGCTATATGATCAGATTAGTGTGAACTGCAGGGATTTCTTCCCATGAATTAAATAATAAACGGCAACTTGCTAGTCTGATGACCTTAGAATACATTTTAATTGGACTGCAAGGAGATCAAACCAGCCAATTCTAAAGGGAATTAACGCTGAATATTCATTGGAAGGACTGACAGGGAAGCTCCAATGCTTAGGTCACTTGATGCAAGGAGCTGACTCATTGGAAAAGACCCCTGATGCTGGCAAAGATTGAAGGCAAAAGGAGAAAGGGGTGGAAGAAAATGAGATGGTTAGATAGCATCACCGACTTAACGGACATGAGTTTGAGCAAACTCCAGGAGATAGTGGAGGACAGAGGAGCCTGGTGTGCTGCAGTCCATGGGGTCACAAAGAGTCAGACATGACTTAGAGACTGAACAACAACTACTGCTGAAATCTGTGGAATTCATCCCACCTTCGGGAGTGAGAGCATTATGTTAAGTGTTAATTGTAATACTGCACCTGAGTTTGATGGGCTGATTATTTTGTACGTGAACTATCAAGTTAGCTTTGCCGTGTCATTCTGAAGATGGAGGTAAAGGACCACGAGCTGCCTTAAACAAAATTCAAAATTCATGCCTTAAACAACTAAAGTTTAGATGGACTGCTGAAACGTTGAATGAAAAGTTCTTTCACCACCTCCTCCCAGGAACACATGAGTTATTCACTGTATGAGATTAAATCTGGCCTTGTGCATAGTTTTAAAAAGATAGCAGATAATCCATTAACAATGCAATTGGCTTTTCCTTGTGTTCAAAATCAAATTCAGTAACGCCCTCCTACTTTGTACCCTGGAGGTCTAAGACGTGAGAACAGAAAGATGAGTTTTCGGAGCCTAAGGCCATCTCACTCTCCCAGCTCATGCTGACTGATGCTGAAGTTGGGAGCACAACAGAGAGAGGGGTATCTGCCTCCTGGGGTGAAAGAGCCAGTTGCACAGCTGTATCAGTTCAGCATGACTTAGAGCTCCTGCCTTCTCCTGGGCTAGCTCGCTCAAATTATTTTAATCTCTCCCTCTTTAAAGATACTATTATTCTAAAAAAGGAAATTTGTTGACAATTTTTGTCTATAAAAATAATACCAAGCTCGGTTGGAAAATTCAAGCAATACAGGAAAAACACAAAATCTTGGCACACCTGGGATATGGGATATTCATGCAACTTCTTTCCTCCTCCCCATGGAGTCATGGCTGTGCTGACTCCCCTATCCTTAGGCAGGCCATGAGGAGGGGATGTGAGCTACCTCCTGGCCCATCTCATTAAAGGCTTTCTTTGCAATACGCCATAGCCTTTCTTTGATTTCTCATCAGACTAGAATCGGAGAAGGCAATGGCAGCGCACTCTAGTACTCTTGCCTGGCAAATCCCATGGACGGAGGAGCCTGGTAGGCTGCAGTCCGTGGGGTCACTAAGAGTCAGACACGACTGAGTGACTTCACTTTTCACTTTCATGCATTGGAGAAGGAAATGGCAACCCGCTCCAGTGTTCTTGCCTGGAGAATCCCAGGGATGGCGGAGCCCGATAGGCTGCGGTCTCTGGGGTTGCACAGAGTCAAACACGACTGAAGTGACTTAGCTGCAGCAGCAGAAGCAGCAGCAGCAGGCTAGAATGGAAAGTTCTCCTAAACTGATCTTGGGGTCCACACACTGGAAATGGCAAAGCACGCAATGGCAGGAGTCTGAATTCCCTCCACACCCAGCCACCCCTCTCATGTGGGCTTTTCCCAAGTGAGAAGTAAAATTCCACTATATTGGATCATTAAGTGTCTGCATTTGTTTCTTACTGCGGCGTCATCCATCCTACCGTAATGAAATATCTTACCACGGGAGATGACAATGTAAGTTTTAGTAAATACAGTTCCAGATAACATCTCTTTATGTTAACGCCTATGCACACACATGGAGGCAAATACAATGTTTTCTTTATAGGACCATCCTATACACAATATCTGTTTCATTCAATTATTTCTGGTGCAGATATTTCCAAATACTGTGTTCATGGATATATGTCATCCTTATAAAGGGCTTCATGTGATTTCACTGAAGGATCATATCACAATTAAATAAATTGATTTTTCCTTGATGGAAATTACGTCTATTTCCAGTTTTTCATCATTACAAACAACTTTGAGATGAGCATCCATATGCATACCTCTTCATGAATTTGTCCAATTATAGCATCAGGTAAGTGTCAGAAGAATTGCCAGAGTGGAGTTTGAGACATATTGCTACACTGCTCTCCAAAATGTATGATAATCCACTTGTCAATTGACAGTGAAAGGCACCCATTTTCCCCACTTTCATTCACCTGTGGTCAAATGTTAGAATCTTGACCCATATTAATAGCAAAGAGAGATCGAATTGGTGATTTTATTTGCATTTTTTTTTAAAAAAATCACTTTTGTTATTGACCTTCCTTCACATATGACCACTGACTGCCTGCCTTCTTTTGTGAATAATCTGTAGGTTTTGACCATTTTTCTGTTGGGGAGTTTGTCTTGTTTGTATTCATTTGCAAGAAAATCTTGCAAATGTCTTCCCATTTGTGAGGCTTATTTTTTGAGCCAGTGAAATATGCTTTGAAACTGACACGACGACCAAGCACTGGAATTTAAATGATCTAAGTGGGGGTGGGGTGGGGTATGTTTGTGTGTGTGTGTGTGTGTGTGTGTGTGTGTATGTGTGGCTAGGAGAGCATCTTCTGAACCCTGGACTATTAGGAAGCACCCTGCACCCCAGAAGCACCCTGCACCCCAGAAGCACCCTGGTTAGTACAGCTGTGCTCTCCTAGGAGCAATGGATGGGGAGTCATGGGGAAGCCAGCCAAGAGACATAACATCGGGAAAACATTTTGCAAATAGAAAGACGTCTCAGAAGGATAAATGGAAACAGGGCCAACCTGGCGAGACAATTAATGGCAGGGCTATTTATACCACTCAGGTGGAGAGAAGGAAATAGACTCACACCTTGGAAAAGCTGAGAAATGAAAGAAACGTGGCCAACGTGGGGGTCTGTCCTCCCCCACGAAACCAGAATGAATGTAAAATTAGCTTTTATCTTAAAAATAAAAAATGCTTTGACTGCACAAACCTTTCTGATAAAATCATATCAAGGTTGGTCACACTAGCATCTGAGAAATCATCCTGGCTAAAATGACTCTCTTTAGCAACCCTTGACCCCACCACAACCTTGGGTCATGCTGGGTGGTCCCAGACCCGAGTTCCATCCGAACTCAGAGTGTTGAGACTGAAGCGTTCTTCAATCTCACAGGGTCTGGTTAGCTGCAAGAAGGAAAAAGAAACACATCCATCTAACCCAGCATCAGACCTGAGGATTCAACTGAAGGGTCATCGTATTCTGACACGAAGCAAACGGACGTGCGCACCGAATCTTGCCCACGTCAGCCCTTCAGGCCATAGGGGGCAGGTCGTGGGACTGGGCTTCCAGAACGGAGTTTTAGTGACATCCAGTCCTCCAGAGGAAGTCATCCAGGGGAGGAAGCTGGTGCTCTGGGGAGATCCACTGATCCAACCAGTCTGTCTTAGACCAAGCTTCAGGCAGCCCCAGCTGGTTCAGAAACGCAGCTGCTAAGTCTGCGTTCTGCTCCCTGTAAATGTGAGGCCTGGCTGGATGGAGAGGAAGGAGTCAGCAGGGCTTGGGCTTCCAATCAGGACATGGCTGATCACGGGCTGGGGTGAGGGTTGGCCGGGGATGTCTCTGGTGGGATAGCCAGAGCTCCTTTGACTCTGTCAGGCGGCTTCTCTGAGAGGCACTCAGATCCCAGACTTGGGGGAGCCGGGATCGTATGTGCTGGAACTGCCCCCCCCTTTACGGACTGGCTGAAAGCGCTGAGCCCTTGGCTTTAACTGCCTTCTTGTAACTGAATAGGAAGAGCACACACAATGTTACAGGATATTTCAGGTGGAGGGCGTGGGAGGCAGTGGGGAGGCCCGAAGGAGAGCAAAACAGACAGTGGGAGGTGGGGGCAGCTGTCTGGGCGAACATGGGCACTGCCCGCTGCACCTCCTGCCACCCCCCCACCTCCCACCTCCATCTCCAGTGTCCACACTCCGGGCAGCCCCAGGGAAAGGTGCTGGCCCTGCCCCCCTCTGAAGCGGGCAGAGCAAGACAGAGGCCAAGCCCAGAGCAGCGCTGGGTTCCCTGCCCTGCACTGCCCTCCTAGAAGGTCTCCATGGGTCCCCAGGGCTGGGTGGTCTGGTGCCGGCCCTTCTGGAACACCTTCATGGCCCCTCACTCTGTGCCAGGGACTGGGTGTTGCACACAGGTAAAAGTCCTTGCGTTTCAGGAGGGTGGGCTTAGATTTGCGATGCTGAACTCTCAAATCCCGCCAGAGGGGTGGCGGGGTGGGGAGGTGGAGGGGTGTGTGTGAAAATAAGTTATTATGGCCATGGCCTGGGAATGCTTCTATGCACTAGGTACCACGTGGAGATAAAATAAAATTTCCCACTCGTTTCTGTGTTGCTCTTGTTCCGTGTGAAGATGTGGGTGACAAATGACACACGGAAGGATCCACGTGGTTTCAGCTGGTCTCCGCTTTTTGTCATGACGTCATTTCTCACCTCTCCCTCTCTGTTGCTGGGATGTGAACCATCAGAGTCCACCCGACCCCAGGAAAGGTCAGTTTGGACGTCGCGGGCAGGTTTGTGCTGGCTGGAGGAGGGTGCATCTCTGGGGTGAAATCTGTTGACAAGGGTCTCCTAACAGGGGCAAGGACGCCAAGGACGCTAGCGGTGCTGAGCATGGGTAATGGGGGGTCGTGGGCACGCTGACACCCCGCTATGCTCCCAAGGGGAGTGCAACCTACTTAGCAGCGCTGGACCAGGGGATGCCGCTCTGGGCCTGGCCACCAGCCACATGTGCTTCTCCAAGCTGCCTCCTTGATTTTTTTATTTATTGTTTTGGTTGCTCTGGGTCTTTGTCGCTGCACACAGGCTTTCCCCCTCATTGCAGAGAGGGGCTGCTCTTGGTTGCGGTGAGCGGGCTTCTCATCGTGGTGGCGTCTCTTGTTGCCGAGCGTGGGTTCGGGGGCACGCTGCGGGCTTCAGGAGTTGCGACACTCGGGCTCTCGAGCTCAGGCTCAGGAGCTGTGGAGCAGGCAGCACGTGGGATCTTCCTGGACCAGGGATTGAACCCGTGACCCCTGAGCTGGCAGGCAGATTCTTATCCACTGTGCCACCAGGGAAACCCCAGCTCCTTGGCTGATTGCTCTGGAACTTGAATGTGAAAGTGAAAGCCGCTCAGTTGTGTCTGACTCTTTGCAACCCAATAGACGATACAGTCCATGGAATTCTCCAGGCCAGAATACTGGAGTGGGTAGCCTTTCCCTTCTCCAGGGCATCTTCCCAACCCAGGGGTTGAACCCAGGTCTCCCACATTGCAGGCAGATTCTTTACCAGCTGAGCCACCAGGGAAGCCCAAGAATACTGAGTGGGTAGCTTACCCCTTCTCCAGGGGAATCTTTCTGACTCAGGAATCAAACCGTGGTCTCTTGCATTGCAGGCGGATTCTTTACCAACTGATCTATGAGGGAAGCCCTTGAAAGTCGCTCAGTCGAGTCTGACTCTTTGTGACCCCCTGGACTATACAGTCCATGGAATTCTCTAGGCCAGAATTCTGCAGTGGGTAGCCTTTCCCTTTTGCAGGGGATCTTCCCAACCCAGGGATCAAACCCAGGTCTCCCACACTGCAGACAGATTACAGCTGAGCCGCAAGAACTTGAATGCCTGAGTTCAAATTCCAACCTTCTCCTATTTTAGCTGCTTTCAGTTCAGTTCAGTTCAGTCACTCAGTCGTGTCCAACTCTTTGCGACCCCATGGACTGCAGCACACCAGGCCTCCCTGTCTGTCGCCAACTCCCAGAATTTACTCAGACTCATGTCTGTGGAGTCGGTGATGCCATCCAACCATCTCATGTTAGCTGCTTAGCTTTGGGCAACTATTTTTTTGGTAGCTTCTCTGAGCCTCAGTTTCCTTATCTGAAAGTCTATTAGCACCACACTTCATAGAATTGTTAAGTTTAAATACAGGGGTATAGTAAAGCAAGTTGAGTAGAAATGATTCAGTGCCTCTTTGTCTTGAAGCCAGGGACTCCCGCGTGGAGACAGAGCACCTGGGTTCAGAGCCAGGTGACCTGGGTTGGAATCCTGACTTTGTCCTTTCCCTCATCATGTGATCTTGGGGGCAAGTTCTTAGCCTCTTGTGCTTTAGTTTCCTCCTCCACAGCATGAAGATGACAACTGCATTCATTCCCAAAGGCTGCTCTGGTAAACCAGTGAGAAAGCCAAGTGCTGGCGTAAGCCGATGACACATTCTAAGTGCTATGCAGACACTAACTCATTAATTTTGCTTTAAAGATAGAGAAAACAGGTCAAGTAAATTCTCTGAAGTCACACAGAAGTTACATAGCTAATAACGGGGGTGCTGGGACCATGATCAGACCCCTAAATAAAAGGAGAATTTCCTCCATGCTTCTCTGAAGTATTTTCCTTGTTGTGAGAGCAAGAGGGAACCTTAGGCCTGAAATTTTCATCAGAGTTTCCACAGCCCTTCCCAAACCAGCCAACAACAGAAGTTCCTCCTGGTTCAGAAATCACCTGCCAGGGGAGGTCGAAGTTACTGTTGTTGGGTTTGATATGGTCATGCTGACACTCACAATTACCCTGGGAAGGGACTCCTTGTCTCCCTGGGTCTCTGGGGAGGGTTTTGGTTCCACACCTGGCCACCCTTCCCCCCTCACAGGAAGTCTTGCCTACTAAGGTTCAGCATCCTCTCCACACCCAGAACCTAGACAAAATGGCCTTCTCTTCACTCTTGGCGGAAAATATAACCCAAAGGTTACAGATGCTTCAAAAAGGAGCTGCCCCCAAACCTTCCTTGATCTGGTCTTTATTTCTCAAACCCCACCAGCATTTTTCAATCATCTCATATGTCTTGCTCCATAGCCAGTTTGTCTAACTGAAAGCTGTGTGTGTGTGTGTGTGTGTGTGTGTGTGTGTGTGTGTGTGTGTGTGT
>NW_024070186.1:7254812-7349497 GCF_014754425.2 Oryx dammah | reverse complement strand
TGTGTGTGTGTGTGTGTGTGTGTGTGTGTGTGTGTGTGTGTGTGTGTACATACGCTGAGCACCCTGACGGTCTCTTCCCTTCTGTAGGAAATACCAGCAAAGCTGCAAAACATCTCCATGGAAACCGGCCTCGCAGTCCATTGGGCTTCTGCAGTGTGGATACGTCCTGTGCTAGGCAGGCAGGGAATGAGGCAAACTAACAGAATGCCCAACCTGCCAGCTTAGAATGCCACAGCCCTTCCTCGGGGCTTCTCATTAGCCAGCGACATCCAAGTGATGACAGAATCCCATGTTTCTACCCCGTGAAAGCCGGAGTGTGTGCCAGCTCTGATTGTCATGAAACTTTTGTAGGTTCACCGCTCCTCACCAGGCCATGCGATGTAGGTCTCCACAGTAACCTACATTACAGTCAATTTAAAAATGACAGTTTCTCCATCATGAAAAGACTCCCCTCCCTGAGCGCAGCTGCCTTTTAGGAATCTTGTGTGATTCCAATGCATTTTCTCTTGTTCTTTTATCACAGAGATATTTTTAATCTGCTGAGAATCAGAGGTGATTTCAAGAGGAATAGTTCTGATTTTTAAAAAAATGTTTTCCTCATCCTCTTCTATCTTTCTCAAGTAGAGGATGTGTATTAAAGCTCTAAACAATATATACTTAATCTTTTTGCCTTTCAGGCAGGGTCAGAATGGTTCTGAATCTTGCTGGTAAGAGATATAAATAAACTTTAGGGTTGCTGTCGTTCTTTAGTCCCTAAGTCTTGTCCGACTCTTTTGCAACCTCATGGACTGTGGCCCGCCAGGCTCCTCTGTCTATGGGATTTCCCAGGCCAGGCAAGAATACTGGAGTGGGTTGCCATTTCCTTCTCCAGGGGATCTTCCTGACCCAGGGATGGAACTCATGTCTCCTGCATTGGCAGGGGGATTCTTTACCACTGAGCCACCAGGGAAGCCCAAATTTTAAGCTACCTAAGGTTAGGTGGCAACTTAACAATATTAACAGATGGGATTAAACATATATGTAAGTACATGGATAATTCCCACAAGTATATTATTTTACACCTTCATTAATATATCAGCTCTTTTTGTGTCATTATGATTTTCTGGATCTTTGAACAGTTTTTCTATGTTATTTGGTCTCATCCACACTGGACTGGCTAGATATTTGCCTTGTGTGGTTATTGCTTTATGTTTTTTAAATAAAGTCTTCTGTTGTTCTGGATTTTTCTGGCAGCAAATAGTAAAAAATTCCAAATATCTTTCAGTTTGATTGACCACTTTGCCTGGAAAGCTCTGGGGAAAAATGTAAGATCTGATTATTTGAGAAGTGTATTGTGCCAAGTTGACTGGTTTTATAATTGAAATCAGAATATCATTGCCTCGAAACTTGAGGCTACTCTTTTGTTTGCTTCTTAGGCTTGTTAACTCTTGGCATTTGAAAATCATCAACATATTATTAAACCGATTATGGCAAGAGCGTGCTGTTTGAGAATGTTTAGAGATCTGAAAGGTGATAATATATTTAAAATAAAAAGATGTCTATACTCCCTCTCAAATAATGTATTACTTGTAAAATGTGATCATGCTTCTTAGTAAGCCTGTCAGTCTTCCTAAAGCTGGTTTTTTCTTGTATCTTTATACTTCAGTTTTCATGTGTGTGCACGTGCGCGCTTGTGTGTGTGTGTGTGTGTGTGTGTGTGTGTGTTAACTGCTCAGTTGTGCCCGACTCTTTGAGACCTCATGGACTGTGGCCCGCCAGGCTCCTCTGTCCATGGGATTCTCCAGGCAGGAATACTGGAGTGGATTGCCATTCCCTTCTCTAGGGGATCTTTCTGACCCAGAGATCGAACCCGTGTCTCCTGTATTGCAGACAAATCTTTACTATCTGAGCCACCAGGGAAACCTTCTGATGTAAGTAAAGTCTCCTAAAAGAATGCAGGTACACCTTCCTAAAGTCAATTCATTTATCTTTTATATTTGGCTGTTGAAAAAGCCAGCTCACCAAGAAGACATTAATTAAATTCTAGGCAATTTTCCCACCAGAAAAATCTGGAAAAAAAGGATGAGAGGAAAAATAGATTAGAAAACCCACCTACTTTTCTAATTTCATGGGATTAGAAGAAGTAATATTTCTTCTGCTTGAAAAAAACAGAGATTGCATTTGGAATATAATAAAAATAAATTGCATAGTCAATTATGAAAGGAGGATTTTCTGTTTTGGTTCCCAAAGCTAAACTGTCAGAATGCTACCTGTTTAAGGATGTTCTTCATTGTTTGGTGAGGGAGAAGTTGAAATTTTATATATATATATATACATATATATATGCACACATATATATATATATATATATATATATATTTATATAGTATGGGACTTCCCTAGTGGCTCAGCTGGTAAAGAATCTGCCTGCAATGCGGGAGATTGATCCCTGGGTTGGGAAGATCCCCTGGAGAAGGGAACAGCTACTCACTCCAGTATTCTGGCCTGGAGAATTCCATGGACTGTATAGCCCATGGGGTCACAAAGAGTCAGACACAACTGAGCGACTTTCATACACATGTATATAGTATACAAAATATTATATATATATAAAAATATATAATTTCAATTTTGCCCTCACCAAACTGTGAAGCACATCCTTAACCGTGAAGCACATCCTTAAACTATATATATACACACACACACAGTCTGTTTCCACCTAAGCTGACTGTATTGCAATTCAGTGCTGATTTCTGACACTAACCACCTCAGGACCCCATGAGTTAGGAGCTCAGTTCTCCACCACTCGGCCATCACTTCAGATGCTAGATGCACTTTGAGGGTCCACTGTCCACCTGCACTTCTGACCTATATGTCTGACCACACTCTGGCTATAAATTCTGGGCTTCCCATAACTCCTTTAGGTTTGATAGTCCACTAAAATGACTCACAGAACTCAAGAGGGTGCTAGATTTGCATTTAGAGTTTATTATAAAAGATACTGGACATGGAACAACAGACTGGTTCCAAATAGGAAAAGGAGTGTATCAAGGCTGTATATTGTCACTCTGCTTATTTAACTTAAATGCAGAGTACATCATGAGAAACGCTGGGCTGGATGAAGCACAAGCTGGAATCAAGTTTGCTGGGAGAAACATCAATAACCTCAGATATGCAGATGACATCACCCTTATGGCAGAAAGTGAAGAGGAACTAAAAAGCCTCTTGATGAAAGTGAAAGAGGAGAGTGAAAAAGTTGGCTTAAAGTTCAACATTCAGAAAACTAAGATCATGGCATCTGGTCCCATCACTTCATGGCAAATAGATGGGGAAACAGTGGAAACAGTGTCAGACTTTATTTTCTTGGGCTCCAAAATCACTGTAGCTGGTGACTGCAGCTATGAAATTAAAAGACACTTACTCCTTGGAAGGAAAGTTATGACCAACCTAGACAGCATATTCAAAAGCAGAGACATTACTTTACCAACAAAGGTCCATCTAGTCAAGGCTATGGTTTTTCCAGTAGTCATGTATGGATGTGAGACTTGGACTATAAAGAAAGCTGAAGGCCAAGAAATTGATGCTTTTGAACTGTGGTGTTGGAGAAGACTCTTGAGAGTGCTGGACTGCAAGGAGATCAAACCAGTCCATCCTAAAAGAAATCAGTCCTGGGTGTTCTTTGGAAGGACTGATGCTGAAGCTGAAGCTCCAATACTCTGGCTACCTGATGCGAAGAACTGATTCATTTGAAAAGACCCTGATGCTGGGAAAGATTGAGGGCAGGAGAAGGGGACGACAGAGGATGAGATGGTTGGATGGCATCACCGACTCAATGTACTTGAGTCTGAGTGAACTCTGGGAGTTGATGGACAGGGAGGCCTGGCGTGCTGCGGTCCATGGGGTTGCAAAGAGTCGGACACGACTGAGCAACAGGACTGAATTGAATAAAAGATACACTTTGGTGAGGATGGGGTTGTGGGGAGGGCTCCCAGGCCCTCTCCTCATGGAGTCAGGGAGCTTCACCTTCCTGGGGTGTCAGTGGACTCACCAAGCAGGAAGCCCCACTGAGCCTCATGTCCAGAGTTTATACTGAGGTTTCATTATCTAGACATGATTCAGGAAGTCACTGGCCACATGGCTGAAATGAATCTCCGGCCCCCTCCCCTGTACCGAAGCTGGGCTTGATATTTCTGGTGACCAGCCCCCATCCTGAATTGACCTAGGGGCCAGTCACGAGGCATCTCATTAGCAGAATAAAGATGCTCTTGTCCCTCAAGAAGCTCCAGGGGGTCTTGGAGCCCTGTGCCGCGACCAGGGACCACCTGTGTTCTTATCACACCACAGCACATGCCTAAATGTCGAGGCAAAGCCCTCCGCGGTGCCGGTCTTCTTCCCCGTGTCGGAATGCGGTGCTTTGCACACATTGTCGCCAAATTTGTCACTTTCCCTCTGGCACAGTCATCAAGTGCCTAGTCCTTTATCTGGTTATTTGTTTTGATTTCTGTCAAAATACATCAAAATATCATTACGCGTGGGTTCTGCCCGTCTTCCAAGGTGCATTTTTAATCATTTTTATTCTTTTACACCACCTCTCCCGACTCTGACTTTTATGTAAAAGATAGTTCCCTTCACATAGAAGTCTGGGGGCTCTATTTCAGACTCACTTCTTTTGTCCTCCCCCCACTCCCTGGACCAATATATCAACCATCAGTGTTACATCAGGGTCCTCATCAAAAAAATGAGATTTCTTTCCCTTATGAAGAGAATTACGGTGCCCAGGAAACACAAGCGTATAAAATTTGCATTTTGAGGACTCCGTGTTTATGGGAAAGGCTGCAAACAGTCTTTTGCTGGAGACTAAAAAACGGATATTCTAACTTAAATGGCCATAAATAGAGAGGGAGAATGGAATTTTCTAGAAGTAGTTCTAGTACTTTTCTGGAGGTGATTCTAATGCTTTTGTCAAAGCTTATGGTTTTCCCAGTAATCATGTCCAGATGTGAGAGTTGGACCATAAAGAAGGCTGAGCGATGAAGAATTGAAGCTTTTGAATTATGGTGCTGGAAAAGACTCTTGAGAGTCCCTTGGACTGCAACACAATCAAACAGTCCATCCTAAAGGAAGTCAAGCCTGAATATTCATTGGAAGGACTGATGCTAAAGCTGTAGCTCCAATACTTCGGCCACCTTGGTGAAGAGCCAACTCGTTGGAAAAGACCCTGATGCTGAGATAGATTGAAGGCAGGAGGAGAAGGGGGTGACAGAGGATGAGAGAGATGAGATGATTATATGGCATCATCAATTCAAGGGACATGAGTCTGAGCAAGCTCAGGGAGATGGTGAAGGACAGGGAATCCTGGTATACTGCAGTCCACGGGGTTGCAGAGTTTAACATGACTTGGTAACTGAACAACAACAACTAACGTAGAAGGCCATAAGTAAATTGATAGGGAAGATGGAATTTTCTAGAAGTACTTCTAACACTTTTCTGCAAGTACTTTTAGTACTTTTGCCTTATCAAATAGTTTGGCAAACATAAAAGCTTCTCCCATGCAAGGATTTATTGGCCTATGGATCTTTCTGCTTCTTAGTCACCACAACTACTGTTGCAAAGTTTTGTGAAGATGTGATTATATTTGTTCTGTGCCCAGGACATCAGGACATAGTATGGAAAGTATTTACTTGTTTTAAATTGAGGTTAAATTCCCATAACATAAAATTAACCATGTGAAATGGACAATGTGGTGGCATTTAATACATTCACAGTGTTGCACAAACATCATCTCTATGTAATTCTAAAACATTTTCATCACCCTAAAAGGAAACCCTATACTCAAAGCTATTACTCCCCTTTAGAGGGTAATTATCTTTCAACAAAACCTCTGTTTTCACTTTACAAATATTTATGTCTACTGTGTTAGGGATATGTGTTTAGTACATTTTTTTCTCTTGTCATTTTATTTTTCCTAAATGTATTGTATGTGGTTATAGGAAGATTCCAGCCAGCTGGGTCTGGTTAATCAACTAGAAAATTCTACTCCATTGATACAGTCCGTATCTTCCATCTTATCCAGCAAAAAGGCAGACACACAACTACATAAATAATTGCTGAATGACAGAGTTTTGCTGCAGTCATGTTGGGTTAGAATTATATTGTCAAACAGTTGTATCATTTAAAAGATTTCTTTAGGCACATGTGTGTCAGGGGAACCAGAGATGTGATTTTGTATCTGAGTCAATGTGAGGATTCACACAGGGGTGGAGAGTAAACTCACAGGAGCTGTCATACCTATTTGGTAAAAAAAACGTGTTGCACTCATAGTGTTTCAAAGGAGACTTTCTGAACTGAACTGCAGCTTGCAGCTACTATTCCTGGATGAGCCAGTTGCCTAGAATTTGCCCTTTTGAGAGGCAGTTGTAAGAACCACTGGAGTTGACATGTCCCTGGTTATGAAGGTCCGGAGGTTAATGAGTAGCCCTTGGATATCATTTGACAATGAAGAGCATATAAGGATAGAGCAGTGACCCCACTCCTTGACAATGCCCAGGTGCCCAATTCTGTCCTCCCCAGGACAACTTAACAACCAGCATCCCTGGACCAGCTCTGGGGCTTCTATAATGAAGGAGCTCTCCTTTCTGAAAACCCACACATCTCTGTTCTCCAGAGCTTCTAATTGATATCTGCCTACTGTTTTATGTGGGGTATTATTTGTCCAAAAAATCTTAATTGCGTTTTTCCTTTTCCAGCACTGAGAGGAATACTCTGCTGACAGGATGCTTGACGTGGTAAGATGCTTTTCTTTCCTTTGGGTTTTGGGTCCATGGCTTGGCTGGTGTTGGTTCAGGTGGACCAGCGGGAGGGGATTTCACACAGAACTCTAAATCTCCATGAACTCATCTCTCTTTTATAAGATGTGAATTTCACCAGCCATCTGAGGTTCAGTGGGCGACAGCGGCTCTGTCTTGGAGACACAGAGCCAATCGTTTCTTTCTTTATTTCTTTTTTTTTAAATTTTATTTTTACTTTACTTTACAATACTGTATTGGTTTTGCCATACATTGACATGAATCCACCACGGGTGTATACACGCTCCCAATCCTGAATCCTCCTCCCACCTCTCACCCCATATCATCTCTCTGGATCATCCCCATGCACCAGCCCCAAGCATCCTGTATCCTGCATTGAACATAGACTGGCACTTTGTTTCTTACATGATAGTATACATGTTTCAAAGCCATTCTCCCAAATCATCCCACCCTCTCCCTCAGAGTCCAAAAGTCCGTTCTATATATTTGTGTCTCTTTTGCTGTCTTGCATAAAGGGTCATCATTATCATCTTTCTAAATTCCGTATAAATGTGTCAGTATACTGTATTGGTGTTTTTCTTTCTGGCTTACTTCACTCTGTATAATCGGCTCCAGTTTCATCCACCTCATTAGAACTGATTCAAATGTATTCTTTTTAATGGCTGAGTACTACGCCATGTTGCAGTGTAGCTGTTGTGTTAGTTTCAGGTCTATAGCAAAGTGAATCAGTTATACATGTACCTATATCCACTCTGTTTAAAGGTTCTTTTCCCATGTAGGCCATTACAGAGTGTCTAGTAGAGTTCCCTATGCTATACAGTAAGTAGGTCTTTATTCAGCTATCTATTTTATATACAATAGTGTGTATATGTCAATCCAAATCTTCCAATTTATCTCTCCCTCCCTTACCCCTTGGTAAACATTTTTGGGGCCTCCCTGGTGGCTCAGATGGTAAAGAAGTTTGATCCCTGGGTTGGGAAGATTTCCCTGGAGAAGGGAATAGCTACTTGGAGTAGCTTAGCTATTCTTGCTTGGAGAACTCCATGGACTGAGGCTACAATCCATGGGGTCAAAAGAGTCAGACACAACTGAGTGACTAAGACTTTCACTTTCCAACATACATTTATTTTCTATATATTTAACTCTATGTTTTGTAGACAAGTTCATTTGTAGACCTTTTTAATATTCCACACATAAGCAATATCATATAATGTTTGTCTTTCTCTGTTTGATTTACTTCAGTCAGTATGACAATCTCTGGGTCCTTCCATATTGCTGAAAGTGGTATTAATTTCATTCTTTTTTATGGCTGAATAACAAATATTCTGTTGTATATATGTATCATATCTTCATCCATTCCTCTTATACTACCAAGTTACAGTTATCAAAACAGTATGGTACTGGTGTGAAAACAGAAATATAGATCGTAGGAATGGTATAGAAAGTCCAGAGATAAACCCACGGACCTATGGTTTACCTAATCTATGACCCTGGAAGCAAGACTATACGATAAGGAAAAGACAGTCTCTTCAATAAGTCGTGCTGGGAGACTGGACAGCTACATGTTAAAGAATGAAATTGGAACACTCCCTAACACCACACACAAAAATAAACTCAAAATGGATTAAAGACCTAAATGTATGGCTGGATACTAGAAAACTCTTAGAGGAAAACACAGACAGAACACTCTGACATAAATACCGGCAAGATATTTTTTTGATGAATCTCCTAGAATAATGAAAACAAATGGGACCTAATTAAACTTAAAAGCTTTTGCACAGCAAAGGAAACCATAAACAAAACTAAAATATAGCCTCGAGATGGAATTATTTGCAACTGAAGCAACCAACAAGGGATCATTCTCCAAAATATACAAACAGCTCATGTAGCTCAATATTAAAAAAAACAAACAACCCAATCAGAAACTGAGTGGAAAATCTAAATAGATGTTTCTCCAAAGAAGACATACAGATGTTTAAAAAGCACATGAAAAGGTGCTCAGCATCATAATTATTAGAGAAATGCAAATCAAAACTACAATGAGGTATGTAGTCCTCACACCGGTCAGAATGGCCATCATCAAAAAGTCTGCAAACAATATATGCTGGGGAGGATTTGGAAAAAAGGGAACCCTCTTACACTGTGGTAGGAATGTAAACTTATACCGCCACCATGGAGAACAGCATGGAGATTCCTTTAAAAACTAAAAACAGAGCTACCCATATGAACCTGCAATCTCACCCCAGGCATATATCCAGAGAAAAACCATAATTCAAAAAGATACAAGCACCTCAATGTTTATTGTGGAGCTTCTCCAATGGCTGAGTGGGTAAAGAATCTGCCTGCAATGCAGGAGACACAGGGTCGGGAAGATCCCCTGGAGAAGGAAACAGCAACCCCCTCCAGTATTCTTGCCTGAAAAATCTCATAGACAGAGGGGCCTGGCCGGTTACAGTCCAAAGTGTTTCAAGAGTTGATTATGACTGAGCGACTAAGCATGCAAGATGTTCATTGCAACACTATTTTCAATAGCCAGGTCATGGAAGAGCCAAGGCATTTCTAACAAACATTTAGACTTTGTCTTATATGACAGCACAAATTGCTTTAGGAGAATGGACATCTAGTGAAGTCGCTCAGTTGTGTCTGACTCTTTGTGACCCCATGGACTATAGCCCGCCAGCCTCCTCCATCTATGGGATTTTCCAGGCAAGGATACTGGAGTGGGTTGCTGTCTCCTTCTCCAGGGGATCTTTCCTGACCCAGGAATCGAACCAGGGTCTCCCGCACTGCAGGCAGACTCTTTACCATCTGAGCACCAGGAAAGCCCTCTGAAAGGGATCTTTATAAAAAATAATGTATAGTTTTGTTTCAGTTAACTTAGAGGGTCAGTAAGTATCAGGATGGAACTTCCTAGGTTGTGCTAGAGGTAAAGAACCCGCCTGCCAATGCAGGAGATGGAAGAGACGTGGGTTTGAGCCCTGGTTTGGGAAGATCCCCTGGAGGAGGGCATGATAACCCACTCCAGTGTTCTTGCCTGGAGAATCCCTTGGACAGAGGAGCCTGGTGGACAATAGTCCACACGGTCTCAAAGACTTGGACAGGACTGAAGTGATTTACCATGCATGCAAGTATCAGGATATCTCAAAATTCCCAGGTAGTAAATCCCTGGATCTCCTGGCCAGGTCTTTTATTAATCTCACATCTCCATCTTCATAGTGGCATAACTGTTAGACAAACATAATTCTGAGGAATTCAACAAATAGCCCCCCCTTGGGTTCATTTCTTATGCTCTGCAAAACAAAGTACCTGAACCTGGGTGGCTTGAAATGATAGAAATGTGTTCTCTCCCAGTTCTGGAGGTGAGCAGTCTGAGACCAGGACTTTAGGGGTACCACACTCCCTCTCCCTTGCCTCTTCCAGGTTCTGGGAGCATGGGGCTGTGAGTAGCTCTTGGTTTGTGATTGCCTTACTCTAACCTTTAAGGCCAGCATCTTCACATCTCTCTGTTCTGGCTTCATGTTGCCACCTCTGCTGTACACATGTGATTGCATTTAAGGTCCATCTGGATAATGCAGGGTAGTCTCCCCAAGTCAAGATCCATAACTTAACATTTGCAAAGACCTCTCCCTGCTTTATCCCCATGTGAGGTAATATCCACATGTGAGGTAATATCCACAGATTCCAGGCATTAAGATGTGGATCTCTTGTGAAGCCCAGTGTTTCACGCAACTAAATAATTTCAAACCAGTCCATCCTAAAAGAAATCAACCCTGAATATTCACTGGAAGGACTGATGCTGAAGCTGAAGTTCTAATAATTTGGCCACTGAAGCAAAGCAGACTCCTTAAAAAAGACCCTGATGCTGGGAAAGATTGAAGGCAGGAGGAGAAGGGGATGACAGAGGATGAGATGGTTGGATGGCATCACTGACTCAATGGACATGAGTTTGAGTAAGCTCTGGGAGAGAGTGGACAACAGAGGAGACTGGTGTGCTGCAGTTCATGGGGTCACAAAGAGTTGGACATGGCTTAGCAACTCAAAAGCAACAACAGCAGAATTTAAGCAGACTTCACTCTTTCAGAGCATCTTAAAGCCTTTACGATACTTATAGACAGTGGGAATCCTAAGGGGAGGTGCAGATAACTTCTACAAGTGTTGAATCACTACCAGTGTTCCTCAAACCTGATTTTTAAAAAATGAGTCTGAAGCTAAAAGTCACATGCTGCAGTAAAAGCATGAGTAAGGTAGTTCTGTTTGGAAACTTGGTTCTGCCTTAAATGGTTCTGTGATATCTCTGGCTAGTCTTATAATCCCTCATCTGTAAAAGAAGGGTATTAATATTAGTTATACCTACTTTGGGGCTTCCCTGGTGGCTCGATGGTAAAAGAGCTCACCTGCCAATGCAAGAGGTGTGGGTTTCACCCCTGGGTTGGGAAGATCCCCTGGAGGAGGAAATGGCAATCCACTCCAGCAATCTTGCCTAGAAAAATCTCATGGACACAGAAGCCTGGAGGGCTACCGTTCAGTGGGTCACAAAGAGTCAGACATGACTGAGCGACTGAGCACACACCTGCTTTACAAGGTTAGTATAATAATTGGAAATAATTTACTTGAAAGACCAGGTCCAGTGTGGCACTCAGTGAATTCCAGTCATTATTATCGTCATTTCTCTTACTTGTGATTAGTCAGAGGGATTAAAGGTGATCCCCCCCTTACTGAGACATAGTTGACAAACAGCACTGTGTGCTTAAGGTGTACAACATAAGGATGTGACCTGTATTGTGAAAGAATTATCACAGTAAATTTGGTTAATGTCCTCATTTCATGCATATATAAAAAAGTTAAAAAAGGAGAGAAAGAAAAAAAATTTAGTCTGAGGATGTCACAGGACCCATGGCCCTAGGAATAAACTTCAGAAAATGTTAGGCTTTAGGACAACTTAGCTGAGTGCTAAAGAATTGATGCTTTTGAACTGTGGTGTTGGAGAAGACTCTTGAGAGCCCCTTGGACTGCAAAGAGATCCAACCAGTCCACCCTAAAGGAAATCAGTACTGAATATTCATTGGAAGGACCGATGCTGAAGCTGAAACTCCAATACTTTGGCCACCTGATGCGAAGAGCTGACTCATTTGAAAAGACCCTGATGCTGGGAAAGATTGAAGGCAGGAGGGGAAGAGGGTGACAGAGGATGAGATGGCTGGATGGCATCACTAATGCAATGGACATGAGTTTGAGTAAACTCCAGGAGTTGGTGATGGACAGGGAGGTCTAGCATGCTGCAATCCATGGGGTCACAAAGAGTCAGACATGACTGAGCGACTGAATTGAACTAAACTGAGAGATTTCTTCTCCAGCATTACTTAGAATGCCCTACCCACCATGCTTAGACTTTTCTATTTCCCTACTTAAAATGTCCAGCTTTAGCCAATGTGTCTTGATCACTGTTCTCCAAACCCACCTATGCTGTCTTGCTTCCAATGTTCTCTCCTGAAAGAATGGCCACCTCCAAGCTGCCTACCAGCCTCTAAAGAGCAGCCCTGTGACCCCCTTCACCTCCCTGGTAAAGCCCTCTCTATTGTCCAAGGTCCAACTTTCCCGAAGCCTTCCTGAATCCCTCAAGGAGGCTCACCCTTTTCAAATCGCAGCTTCAGGGTTGAGTCATTCCAGGGTCAAGAGTCAGAGAGAGAGAAACAAATATTGTAGATTAACACATCTCTGTGGAATCTAGAAAAATGGTCCGACAACCCTATTTACAGGGCAGGAATAGAGATTTGCAGATGTGGAGGGAGGATGCGTAAATGCAGCAGGGGCGGGGCAGGAGAGAGTGGGATGAGCTGGGCGGTTGGGGCTGACATGGGCTCTGCCATGGGTGAAACAGCCAACCAGTGGGAATCTGCCGGGTAGCCCAGGTCGGGGCTTTGTGAGTACCTAGGTGGGTGGGATGGAGGTGGGGTAGGGGGAAGGCTCAAGAGGGAGGAGATTAGGTACTCAGAGCTGATTCACTTCATTGTACAGCAGAAACCAGCAGAGCATTGTAAAGCAATGATACCCCAATTAAAAAACAGTCAGTGCAGAAACGTGCAAATCGGTACTGTTTTTGTTTTACAACAAGCAGATTCAAAAAGTATTCCCATAATGGCCCTGTGGTCTTTCCAATATGGAAAGACAGGGAGGTGAATTTCAGCATAACCTTGAGGTTCCTCCAGGAAATGTGTTGTGAGCTCCACTTCATCTGATTTCACGTCTTAGTTAAAAAAAAAATTAATAAATAAAGATGAGGTTTTTCCTGACACTTGTTTTATAATTTACCTCCCTTCTCACACACGCTCAGGTGCCTGCTGCTAAGTACTTATTGATCACTTGGTTAATTGTTTGTGATGGACCCACCCTTGAATTTTGGGCTTCCCTGGTGGCCCAGAGGGTAAAGAATCTGCTTTCAACACAGGAGACCTGGGTTCGATCCTTGGGTTGGGAAGATCTCCTGGAGACGGGAATGGCTACCCACTCCAGTAACCTTGCCTGGAGAATTCCCAGAGACTGAGAAGCCTGGTGGGCTACACAGTCAATGGGGTCGCAGAGTTGGACACGTCTGAGCGACTAACACACACACAACACCCTTGATTTATTTTAAAAATTAGATTAAAAAAGTAGGATGCAAGGAGGAATCCTGCACTCTGAGGAACACAACCCTTGATTTATTCAGAGTCTTATTTCTTCCTTTGCTGATGGTCATGGAGTAACGTGTGCAAATCTGGCAGAAGAAAATTGTGAGAAAATCTTTTCCATGGGAGGATCTCAGACATGTGTCTGACACCTTCTCTTTCATTAAAGCCACGGGAAGAGAATGTGGATTTTACATGGGAGGAGAGCATCCAGAATTGAAAAGAAAAAAGTCCAGACTTGTTTCTTCCTATCTGTTCTTTTGTGAGAGCGTTCTTGTTAAGACTTTGTGCTGGGAAGAAAAAAAAGAGGGGCTGCAAAGTCATAAGCCTACAGGTTAGGGACTCAGCAACTTGGAGGAGAAAATAATTTGGGGAAGGGGATTATTTAGAAGTCAGGACACACTGATATGGGGCACCTTTCTTTGATTTACTTGGACATTTATTCCTAGATGAGAGCCAGGGCCATCATCTGAATTAAGTATCCACTAAGAAGGCAGCCCTGCAAGCCATCAGGGAGTGGTGACTGGTTTGGCTTCAGGAAATCCACAGTCAGGTTTATCTCTCTTAATTCTGTGAACTGGACCGTGTGAATCCAGGGAGCAAACATCATCAGTAGCACATCTGTTCCAGGAGAGAGCATATGATATTGGGAGGAAAGCGTCTGCATAATGAGTGGAAAGGATTACAGTTTATTTAGCAATGAAACCCACGAGGAGACGCTTTGGCCAGGATGAAAGTTCAAGTAGAAGGTGAAATATTACTTCTCAGAACAAACGGGCTACAGGTAATGAACACTGCATACTAAAATCCCCAAGGTAACTGAAATCAGTCAATGGAAATTTTTAGTACCTAATGTCAACTCATAAAATCATACAGCCACGCCACAACCCTTGCATCTTTAAGAAAGTAGAACATAGAACAAGGGGACAAAATCTCCAGTATGAACAGCCTTATAATGGGCTTGAGAATTGCAAGTAAAGTGAGGTGGGAGGAGCATTAGAAGGTTCATTTTTGTGTTTGAGTGCCTGATAGGGGACAATTGGTGTGCTAAATTCTTTTTATGCATTGTATATTATGTGACATATGAGTATATATATTTATTAGCTTTCAATCATGTATATTAGCTTATGCATGTATATACATATTCAAATGCATTTATTTGTACATGCTCATGTGCATAAGTATACATATTAGCTCACATATACATATCCATTAGCTTTATACACATTATCAAAACACTGCCAGGTGGCTGTTAAGCTCCGTTGCAGGAGCTCAGAAAAGTGAAAAGTGAAAAGTGAAAGTCGCTCAGTCGTGTCTGACTCTTTTCAACCCCAAGGACTATACAGTCCATGGAATTCTCCAGGCCAGAATACTGGAGTGGGTAGCCTTTCCCTTCTCCAGGGGATCTTCCCAGCCCAGGGATCGAACCCAGGTCTCCCACATCTCAGGTGGATTTTTTACCAACTGAGCCATCAGGGAAACCCACAGAAAATCAGAGAAGAAGGGGTAAGTAATTTGTGAGTGAGGCTCCCAGCTAGGAGCAGGCTGAGTGGCCGTCAGATCCTGCAGAAGACCACACTGACGGAAGGAGCTCTCCCTAGAAGGATCACACTGGCCCAGCGCTACAGGGATGTTTCGCTAACATGTAGAAACCTTTATGAATGCAATTCTGGGCTTCAGAGAGACTCTCTGAGTCAGTATTGAAACATCAAGATGCCCCCCGCCTCCCTTCCTCCTAACGCCTTTGAGCCTGAAATTTGATATCTTGGGAGAGATGAAATCAAAGCAGAAAAGCATATGAGAAATGTGGGCAGGGATGTTTTTACTGCTGAACACCCTCCCACCCGCCCACCGCAAGCCCTTTCCTCTTGGTAAAGCCGAGACTCGGTGAAATCTGGGAAGTGACTCCCTCCCCTCAGCGGCTATCTACCGAGTATTGGAGTATCGACTATGGAAAGGGAGGGGGTGCTAGGGGGGTGGGGCCACAGCCCAGCCTGGGGGATCAAGTTGGGGACAGGTGAGTGATGACCAGCTCCCTGGAGGGCATCCTTGTCTTGCTGCTGGGAGTGTCAGCCAGGCAGAGAGGGCTGGGCAGGTTGAGAAGCAGATTCCTCTACCCAGGGGCTCCCATCAGCCCAGGTCTGAGAAGGGCCCGGCCCGAAGGTGTGGAGGGCAACCCTCCACCCCTGCACCCCAACCTGTGCTGCGCTCTCGGGAGCCTGGTACCAACTGTGCCAGCTGCTCCCTGGACCATCTGTTCACTCCCAGCGCACATAAACAGGATCATGCCCTTTGGCTCTAGGTTGGCATCTGTCCCCGCTTTCTCGCCTTTCTCGTGCCCCACGCCTCTGGGCGGGGACCCTTCTGTCTGCAGCCTAAGGGGCCAGACAGATGCCTGAGACCCCGAGTTCCCCTGCTTTTGGCCCCACACTAGTGGCCACAGCATCTCTTTCCCACTCTTTCCCCTGATGAGACCTGTCCTCCGCGGGGCTCCGCAAATGGGGCCTGATGGTTGGTGGGAGGAGGGCTGGAACTGATGCAGAGGGAGGAGGGAGGGGAGGGATCAAGTGAGGGTGACAGGCTGTGGGAGGACCGGGCAGGCTCCAGGGGGCAGCGCGGGGGAGGGGGAGGGGAGGACAGTGAGACAGGCAGAGGGTGGGAGGCAGGAAAGGGAAGCGGAGGAAGCAGGAGAGTTCAAACATGCATTTGTTTACTTTTCTCCTTTGGGTTGAAGCTAGGGCAAGGGGCGCAGAGCTGGGCCCCCAACTTGGGGGAGGGGCGCTCTGCCCTTGGTTCCCCACGGGGAGTCCCAGCTCCTGGGGAGCCCTGGGACGTCAACTGTGCTCTCCCATGGGCTTGGCACAGCGGCTTGGGGAGCAAGGACTGCTGCTGAGATGTGTGCGCATGAGGTGGGGGTGATGACGGAGATGGAGAGAGGTGGTGGTGGCAGCCTGGCTAGGGTGACTGTCTCCAGGCTGCCAAGCCGGGCTGGTGGCATGGTGACTTATATGCCTCTAACATGTTCTTTGCATGCCATGACCTTTTGTCAGCAGGGTGGAAAATGAAGGAGGACCGGAGCCCAGGTATGGAATATGGGAGAAGAAGGGGGCGACAGAGGGTGAGACGGTTAAGATGGCATCACTGACTCAATGGATGTGAGTTTGAGCAAGCTCTGGAAGAGAGTAAAGCAGGGAAGCCTAATGTGCTGCAGTCCATGGGCTTGCAAAGAGTTGGACACGACTGAGCCACTGAACAACGACAGCAGAGTCCTGTGACCCCAAATGAGAGAGAGACACACCAGTGAGGTGCTGATGGCACTCACTCACTCGTTGCCCCCTGTGCTCAGGGCACGAGGAAACCGGGGGAGGGGGGAAGGGCTGAGCCGATGCAGTGCCCCAGAGCTGGGCTTTCCGCCATCAGCAGCTCCGAAGGGCAAAGGGAGAGAGGAAAGCTATTGACAGAGCCAACGGGCAGGTCCTAAAACTGCTCTTTTGGAAAGAATGATATTCCTCCCGGCTTCTGGGAGAAAGGAGGTCTCCACCTCCTCCCCACCCCCTACCTTCCACCTTTCCCCTTTCTGCCCGCCCCAGGAGTTGTGCCATTTCCAACTCTCCTCTTGAACATTATCATGCTGGAAAACTCCTTTTATCTTCTGAGCTTCAGTCAATGGCTTCATCAATAGAAACAGAAATACTCGTGACTCTGCTGCCCCCAGAAGCAGGCAATCAAGGCAGATAGACTCTCTTGGTGGCCACCAGGGTTGACTCACGTTTCCACCCCCGCATTAATCAAGTCAAAGGTGGTGGCTACAGCAGGGAGTGATACTGGAGACTGAAACCTTGGGAAGATATGCGATTGACGCCACAGAAGCACTGCTCATTTGTCTAGAGCAGTGATTCCCAGTCTCCCGCCGGGGGTTGGGGGGTGGGAGTGGTGACCTGCCTCCCAGAACAAATTTAGTGACTGGGGGAAGGTGCACTTGAACTTTGTGAGCTAAGTTCAAGCGCCAGTGGCTCAGTTGTGTCTGACTGTTTGTGACCCCATGCACTGTAGCTCGCTAGACTCCTCTGTCCATGGGATTCTCCAGGCAAGAATACAGGAGTGGGTTGCCATTTCCTTCTTCAGGGGATCTTCCTGACCCAGGGGTCAAACCTGGGAGGCGGATTCTTTACCATTTGAGCCACTGAGGAAGCCCGAGCTAAGGTCAAGGATGCTGCCAAACATCTTTCAATACGTACAGCGTCACAATGAAGAATTATCCAGGGACTTCCCTGGTGGTCCAGTGGTTAAGAGTCTGCCTGCCAATGCAGGGGTGGTGGTGGTGGTGGTTTATTCCCTAAGTCGTGTCCAACTCTTGCGACCCCATGGACTGTAGCCCACCAGGCTCCTCTGTCCATGGGATTTTCCAGGCAAGAATACTGTAGTGGCTTGCCATTTCCTTCTCCAAGGGATCTTCTTGACCCAGGAATCGAACCCAGGAATTGAACCCAGGTCTCCTGCATTGCAGGCAGATTCTTTACCAACTGAGCTGCTGCTGCTGCTGCTGCTAAGTCACTTCAGTCGTGTCCGACTCTGTGCGACCCCAGAGACAGCAGCCCACCAGGCTCCCCCGTCCCTGGGATTCTCCAGGCAAGAACACTGGAGTGGGTTGCCATTTCCTTCTCCAACGCATGAAAGTGAAAAGTGAAAGTGAAATCACTCAGTCGTGTCTGACTCCTAGCAACCCCATGGACTACAGCCTACCAGGCTCCTCCGTCCATGGGATTTTCCGGGCAAGAGTACTGGAGTGGGTTGCCATTGCCTTCTCTGACCAACTGAGCTACGTGGGTTCAATCCCTGGTCAGGGAAGATCCCACATGCTACTGGGGCAACTAAGTCCTGGCATCAGATCTTCTGAAGCCTGTGAGCCCCAGAGCCTGGTGCTCTGCCAAAGAGAAGCCACCTAAACGAGAAGCCTGCACACCGCTACTAGAGAGTCGCCCCCGCTTGCTGCGTCTAGAGAAAGCCTGCACTCTCAGCAATGAAGACCCAGGGCACCACCGACAAAACAGTTATCCAGATCCAGATGTCAGCAGTGCCCAAGGCAAGAAGCCCTGGTGGAGCTCTTCCGAGCACCCCAGAGGAGTGGTTAGTGCCTGAAATGAATTCCTCACCAACCGAATCAGGGACATTAATCAGAAGGTGAGGACCAAGGTGACCTCCAAAATCATAAAGGGAGGGAAATGAATTTGAGAAAATAGATTTTCTCCATTTCCTGTGTGAAGGACAGTCATAACCTGGACAAATGTCAGGCACCCTAAGCTGAAATTTACTTACTTCCTTCGCTGTTTTTTGAACACGGCTGTGTATTTCTACCAGTTAAATCCTTTAAACGGCACACTTGTTGTGGAGATGGCAAGGAGAAAACTGCGTTCTTGTTTGGAGCTGCGTGTTAGGAGCAGAAACACAGAAGCAGGGAAGTCCCCACGAGGATCGACTTGGGAGGGAAGGAAAAGGGAGCCAGGGAGGGCGAGGTGGGTTGGACCATCAAGCGGCACGAGGTCTGTGGTCCTTCTCAGGTCCTCTCACCTCTTAGCTAGAATCTCTGATTCCAACTCAACAGGTCCATCATCTCAGGCAGGATGCGATCATCCTTGAATTCAAAGAGATGTATTCCAGTAAGGAAAGCCTCTTAGTGAAAAAAAAAAAAAAAGCTTTCTAGAGGAGCACACTCAGAAAAAAGACTCTACCATTTTGGATCAAAGGAAGCATTTCTGCCTAACGGTGGGACTGAAACAACGTATGGTGTGGGAACCCACATACAATACCATCTTCTGCGCCTCCACGCTGGCCCCTCTGGGCATCCATTCTTGGGCACCCCCTCCCCTTGTCCTGAACCCAGGAAAAAAGACACAAAAAAGGAGAATGCACCCGTTAAGAGTTGCTGATTTAGCCAGTCTGGCAAGTATGAGTGTGGGCGGGATGGGTAAGGGGAAAGATGGAGCTTCTAGAGTTCCCTGGAGAGTCAGAGACCCAGCCTGGAGGCTGGACTTCCAGAACCCGGTCTCGGAAGCACATGGCAGGGCTGCTGGGGAGGGTGGGGCTGCTTGTGGTCCGTGTGCCGCCAGACGCCCAGCCCCTGGCTCGTCCACATCAGCTCACCTGCAGGCGGGGAGGTGCAAAGGAGGGGAGGCGGGAAGCTCCCCAGAGGAGAGTCTGGAGGAGACGCTGGGTGGGTGAGCAACATGTGTTATCCATTGACGAGGAAGACACGGGAGACCAGATGGGACACAGAGGAGACAGCAAGGAGAGTCAAGGGCACATGGCCAGGGAGAGCCGACAGATATGGGGGCCAGGGGGCCGATTAGGAAGCCTGAAACCTCCCTGTTAGAACAAGGAGAGGCTGCGACGCTTCCCTGGGCGGCTGGCACAGGAGCTCATTTAGATACGCATCACAAGGAATGAAGCGATGACTTACCCCGTGTAAAGGCAAGAGCCCGCGCTCAAGAGCCCTGAGTCTGACTTTAAGTCATGTTACTTGTTTGTTTTTTTTTTAGGGGGTGCCTTTTTGAAGTTTTGTTAAATCTTTTACTACAAGTAATTATATCCAAACCGAAAATAAATGCAGATAATAAGAGTATAATCTTCCTACCCACTTTCAATCATCAAAGGCGATAAGGTAATGCTGTTTTCAGTAGTCATGTGTGGATGTGAGAGTTGGACTATAAAGAAAGCTGAGCACCAAGGAATTGATGCTTTTGAACTGTGGTGTTGGAGAAGACTCTTGAGAGTCCCTTGGACTGCACGGAGACCCAACCAGTCAATCCGATAGGAAGTCAACCCTGAATATTCATTGGAAGGACTGATGCTGAAGCTGAAACTCCAATACTTTGGTCACCTGATGCAAAGAGCTGACTCATTTGAAAAGAGCCTGATGCTGGGAAAGATTGAAGGTGGGAGGAGAAGGGGACGACAGAGGATAAGATGGTTGGATGGAATCACTGACACAATGGACATGGGTTTGGGTGAACTCCAGGAGTTGGTGATGGACAGGGAGGCCTGGCGTCTGTGGTTCATGGGGCTGCAAAGAGTTGGACATGACTGAGCGCCTGAACTGAACTGTAGCCAGTGTCTGGCTTTAGGTCTAGTGATTAATGTGAATTTTATGAACTATATTCATATGTTTACTTTAGAAAATTTTCACCTCTTTCACTGCTCTGGTAATCCATCATGTCTTCTTTTTTTTTTTCCTTTTATTGATTTTTTTTTAAAGGTTGCATGGGGTCAGGGGCTTCCCTGGTGGCTCAGACAGTAAAGAACCCACCTGCAATGTGGGAGACCTGAGTTCAGTCCCTGGGTGGGGAAGATCCCCTGGAGGATGGCATGGCAACCCACTCCAGTATTCTTGCCTGGAGAATTCCATGGACAGAGGAGCCTGGAGGACTACAGTCCATGGGGTTGTGAAGAGTCAGACATGATTAAGCGACGAAGTACAAGCTTTCTGATTTTAAAATGCCTGTATTCTGTCCTCCAACTTAACCATCAATCAGCCAGGTATAAATTTTCAGGTTGAAAATCATTTCCCTCAGAATTTGACTTTAGTATTCTGTCATTTTTTTCATTTTTTAATTGAAGTAGACTTGATGTTATCAACAACCTCAGGTACACAGATGACACCACCCTTATGGCAGAAAGCAAAGAAGAACTAAAGAACTCTTGATGAAAGTGAAAGAGGAGAGTGAAATAGTTGGTCTAAAACTCAACATTCAGAAAACTAAGATCATGGCATCTGGTCTCACCACTTCATGGCAAATAGATGGGGAAAAAATGGAAACAGGGACAGACTTTATTTTGGGGGGCTCCAAAATCACTGAAGATGGTGATTGCAGCCATGAAATTAAAAGACGCTTGCTCCTTGGAAGAAATGCTATGACCACATTACTTTGCCAACGAAGGTCCATCTAGTCAATTCCATGGTTTTTCCAGTAGTCATGTGTGGATGTGAGAATTGGATAAGAAAGCTTTCTTTATAAGAAAGCTGAGCACTGAAGAATTGATGCTTTTGAACTGTGGTGTTGGAGAAGACTCTTGAGAGTCCCTTGGACTGCAAGGAGATCCAACCAGTCCATTCTAAAGGAGATCAGTCCTGAGTGTTCATTGGAAGGACTGATGCTGAAGCTGAAACTCCAATACTATGACCATCTGATGCAAAGAGCTGACTCATTTGAAAAGAGCCTGATGCTGGGAAAGATTGAAGGTGGGAGGAGAAGGGGACGATAGAGATGAGATGGTTGGATGGCATCACCGACTCAATGGACGTGAATTTGGGTAGGTTCCGGGAGATGGTGATGGACAGGGAGCCCTGGCGTGCTGCGTTTCATGGGATCGCAAAGAGTCAGACACGACTGAGCGACTGAACTGAGCTGAACTGAACCAACCATGAACAGAGACCAACGTCTGGGTACCCACCTCTGCCTGGAAGGCGACATCGTCCTTTTCCATTGGGGTTATTGTTTCCTGTTGCTATTTTAGTCACTAAGTCGTGTCTCACTCTTTTTTTGACCGCATGGACTGTAGCCCACCAGGCTTCTCTGTCTGTGGGATTTCCCAGGCAAGAATACTGGAGTATGTTGCCATTTCCTCCTCCAGGGTATCTTCCCAACCCAGGGATCCAACCTGCATTTCCTGCTTTGACAGCTGGATTCTTTACCCCGAGCCCCCGGGAAGCTCTTTCCACTGGGGAGGGGTTGGCGAAACGGGTGCCTTTTGTTGGAATCCTACAGCCTGTCCAATGGGGCTGGGGGTAGGCGTGGGCAATAGAGCCTTTGAGAGTGTGGGCGGGCATTTCCCAAAGGGGATACAGGGCTTTCAACACCACAGCAAGCAGTGCAGGGCCAGGGTTTAATATAAAAGGGGACTGTCTCCTTCCTCCTGCCAACAGGAATCCCAACACTCCGGAACGAAGGTGCCCCTGCGGAGAATCTCGTTGCCTGCTCTCCTGGGCTCCTAGGGCTCCCACTTGAGCTTCCTCTTCTATGGGCCGGTTCCGGAGCCATGGTGGTGGTCATCCCTGCCCGTGTGGACTCTTCTGCTTTCCCCTGGACCCATCCTGGCTCTTGGTTCTCAGCTCCCAGACTCACATTTCCCTTCTTAGCTCTTTTGCTGCACTTAAGTGCTTCCCTGTTGCCCATGGGAGAAAAAATCCAGGCTTCGGACTCACCTTTTTATGACCTGACTCTTGCCTGGGTGCCCAGCCTTCAGCTGTCTCGATGCCCTAACTCCTCATTGCTGTTCCATCAGTGCTGGCTCTCCCGAAAGCTGGCCACCCCCTTGCTTCCCTGAGCTGGATCCTGGGTGCGGGCTGCGGGCACTCACATTTCCCACTGGTTGCCTGGCGAAACCCGTACAGCCTTTTGCTGTTGTTTTGATTTATTTTTGGCTGTGCTGGCTCTTGGTTGGGTGCTTGGTCCCGTTGCACTATAGCGCGTGCGAATCTTAGTTCCCTGGGATAGAACCTGCATTCCCTGCTTTAGAAGGTGGACTCTTAACTACTGGACCCCCAGGGAAGTCCTGAAACCTGCGTATTCTTTGGGTGCCTATATGATGCCTGCACACAGGTGCTGGTGGTTTAGTCACCAAGTCATGTCTGACTCTTGCGACACCATGGACTGTAACCTGCCAGGCTCCTCTGTCCATGAAATTCTCCAGGTAAAAATACTGGAGTGGGTTGCCATTTCCTTCTCCAGGGGATCTGCCTGACCCAGGAATCGAACCCAGGTCTCCTGCATTGCAGGCAGATTCTTTACTGATGGAGCTATGCGGGAAAGCTTCTGCACACAGCAGTGTGCCTCAAACCGTGGTGCTTGCCAGGCCACCTCTGGGTGCTGTACCCATTGGTCTCTGCCTCCTTCAGCCCAAACACTGCACGTGCTGTGAGCAAGGACCCCATTTTCTTGTCCTTCCAGGGCTTAACACAGTGCTGGAGTGATCAGAGCAGCTCATTCTCAGGAGAGAATGAATAATTAAAACCACTATGTTTTAATGAAGCTAATTTAATATGCAGTGACTGTAATTGGTTCTCACTCTTCATTTCATTTGACACGAGCATGCTTGGAGTCTGGGCTAAATTTGAACGATTTCTTTCATGGCAGGAGGAGGGATTCCCTCTTCATTCACACAGGCAGCCAAGATCTCTAAGTGCCTCAGGAAACAGGCCGTGTCTGTGGGCAGTGGGAGGGACTGTGGTTCGCTCACCTCGGTCCTGGCTGGGAGAGGACCACTCTGGAGCGACTCTGGGTACAGTGGCAGCTCTGCTGTTTATCTGAAGATAGTGATGGGGAACTCTGCTGTGCAGGTGGGTTATAGTTGCGATGATCACAGGGATGATGGAGGGCACAGCCTGGGTAGGATGATTCGTGGGGAGGACCGGAAGGGGTGCTCTGGGGCTCGCATGCCCTAGAGAGGTTGGACAGAGGGCAGTGGAAAACCACAGAGGCAATTCCTCCTGCTGCGATTCTGCATGTGCCATGACCGAGCCCGAGGACCGCCTTCTGATGCAGGGATGCGCTCTGTACCTGTGCCTGATGTGGAGAAAGCTGCAAAACAGGGGCTTCAGGAATTCCGGCAGAGCACTGGGGATGGGAGTAGGGCTTGGAAAGGGGTTCTGAAGCCTGGAGAAGGTGTCCTGGCCAAGCATTTCCACCTGTTCCACCCCGACAACTTCATCACTGCTCTCAGGACCAGACACTTGATTTTAATCCACGTTGTTAGTGGACCCACACGGTGAGACTTCCTGTGCTGTGTCTGACATATTCCCAAGGATGGGGGAGATATACTGGCAATCAACAACCTTGAAGAGAATTACCTACAGAAAATTTATATAAGAGTGACCTACAAAAACATGCTTAAGGATGACGACTGCACAGCCCGCAGGCTATCTGCACGACTCTCAACACCTCCAATTTGTCACTGTCTGACTTAGATTCTAGGGGCCAGGACAGAGCATCAGTGTCACCTCTGATGACAGAAAGTATGCGATTTGGTTTCCTTGTTGGGGTCACCATGTGCCTATTTATAAGCAAGGTTGGGAGTCTCCACTTGGGTCAGGCTTTCAGCTTGGTTTCCATTCTTGGGTGGGTAGTAAAATCTGGGTTCGTGACAGCCAAGTTCAGAGTAACTTCCTCTAGTCTGGGATTTTCTGCTGGCCCATTTGGAACAGGGTTTCTGATGGTTGAAGTATGAGAATATCCACTTCTAACAGATGCTAACAGAGATTAAAATGTCAAAGAGCAGTGGCAAAAATCAATAGCCTTTGAAACATCCAAAGTCACGTCCAATGAACCCATGTGTGAATGAATTTTACCCTCCCGAACCTCCTTGTCAATATATCTGCTTGGCTCCTTTCTCTTTCTCTCCTTGTCTTTGCCCCTGATTTTGTCTCTTTCCTCTTTATCAGCTCCTTTTTTGAGTCATATATATATATATATACATATATATATACTTTATATATATGTGCTTCCCTGATAGTTCAGTTGGTAAAGAATTCACCTGCAATGCAGGAGCTGCTAAGCTGTTAAGTTGCTCCAGTCGTGTCCGATTCTGTGCGACCCCATTGACGGCAGCCCACCAGGCTCCCCCGTCCCTGGGATTCTCCAGGCAAGAACACTGGAATGCGTTGCCATTTCCTTCTCCAATGCATGAAAGTGAAAAGTGAAAGTGAAGTCGCTCAGTCGTGTCCGACTCCTAGCAACCCCACGGGCTGCAGCCTACCAGGCTCCTCCGTCCATGGGATTTTCCAAGCAAGAGTACTGGAGTGGGGTGCCATTGCCTTCTCCGGCAATGCAGGAGACCCTGGTTCAATTCCTGGGTATGGAAAATCCCTTGGAGAAGGGATAGGCTATCCACTCCAGTATTCTTGGGGTTCCCTTGTGGCTCAGCTGGTAAAGAAGCCACCTGCAATGCGGGAGACCTGGGTTCAATCCCTGGGTTGGGAAGATCCTCTGGAGAAGGGAAAGGCTACCTACTCTAGTATTCTGGCCTGGAGAATTCCATGGATTGTATAGTCTGTGGGGTCGCAAAGAGTCAGACATGACTGAATGACTTTCACTTTCACATATATATGTATATACATATATGTATTTCCTCCTGTATTTCTCTCAGGTGCATTTTCTTATATTTCATGTTTTTCTTCCTTTCTGTATTTTCTCTTATCATATCCCCTCTTCACTTCAACAATGTAACAAATATATTTTGAAGTATTGTCATGTATTTATTCAAGTTGTTTTTTCATTGGTGGTGGTTTAGTTGCTAAGTCATGTCCGACTATTTGCAACCCCATGGACTGTAGCCCACCAGGCTCCTATGTCCATGGGGATTCTCCAGGCAAGAATACTGGGGCTGGTTGCCATTTCTTTCTCCAGGGGATCTTCCCGACCCAGGGATTAAACCTGGGTCTCTTGCATTGCAGGCAGATGCTTTACCAACTGAGCTATGAGGGAAGCCCATTTTCCATTAAACATTTAAAAACCTGTTAATATTTTTGTGTCCCTTGCTTGCCCTTTTAAAAAGTGATGAATGCTGTTTGTTTTTGAGACGGGTGATTAATGGCAAGTAATAGAAATACTTCCCATCCTGCTGTAGAAGATGAAGAAGAGGCCCCCATCCTCATGAGGGCGCTTGCATAGCCATCATAAGCATGTGAACCCCAGCGGGACTGGAGAAGAAGCACCCTCCAGTTCTAGTTAAACACAGGGATGTTCTAGCAACCAGATGGCTTTTGCTTGGCAGTTTAACGAGCAAAATGTTCCCGGGCTCTGGAAACCCATCCAGGGTGCTGCGTCCTGGGCATTCTGCTTCTGTTTTTGTCTCTTTTCTCTGGTGATCATGGATTTGATGTTCCCATCAAATTTATCATGCAGTAATTAAATCACTGTGGACAGTGACTGCAGCCATGAAATTAAAAAAAAAAAAAAAAAAACAACACTTGCTCCTTGGAAGAAAAGCTGTTACAAACCTAAACAGTATATGAAAAAGCAAAGACATCACTTTGCTGACAAAGGTCTGTCTAGTCAAAGCTATGGTTTTTCCAGTAGTCATGTATGGATGTGAGAGCTGGACCATAAAGAAGGGTGAGCATCAAAGAATTGATGCTTTCAAATTGTGGTGTGGAGGAGACTCTTGAGAATCCTTTGGACAGCAGGGTGATCAAACTAGTCAATCCTAAAGGAAATCAACCCTGAACATTCATTGGAAGGACTGATGATGAAGCTGAAGCTCCAGTACTTTGGCCACCTGATGCAAAGAGCTGATTCATTGGAAAAGACCCTGATGCTTGGAAAGATTGAGGGCATGAGGAGAAGGGGACAGAGGATGAGATGGTTGGATGGCATCACGGACTCAATGGACATGAGTTTGAGCATGCTCCAGGAGATAGTGAAGGACAGGGAAGCCTGGTATGCCACAGTTCATGAGGTCCCAAAGAGCTGGACATGACTGAGGGACAGAATGACAGCAACAATTAAATGTTAGTTCTTTTCTTAGCCTACCGATACACTCTCCTTCCATAAGTACGTATTCATTTCCTAGCAGGAAGTTTTCCTATGTAGAATAAATATAAGGTTGTATATGACATTATTCAGGAATTTCACTTTTGTGAAACATTTGTTAGTGTTGACCACATGATTAACTTTCATAGTGAGCCCCTCAGAGAGTAATAGTACATCTTATACATTTTTTGGGAAAAGGAAATGGCAACCCTTTCCTGTATTCTTGCCTGGAAAATTCCATGAACATAGGAACCAGAGAGGCTACAGTCCTGGGGGGTCACAAAGAACCAGACGCAACTGAGCACGCGTGCTCACACACACACACATTTTATAATGTTATTTATCTTTGTTAGGATCAAGGGACTGAAATGTTGGATATGTTTCCAAGGTCTGTGTTCAAACTTTAAATTTCCTTTGTGCATTGAGCATATATATACTATTTGTTAAAAGACGGAGCAAATTCTAGAAGAGTGGCTATGCACTTTTATCTACCCGAGGGTCTGGAATTAAATTTTGGCATCATTCTTTAAGCCAGTGGATGCATAGATCAAAGTCACTAGAATAATTGCAGAGGCAAACATAAGACCAAAAACCAACACATCAGGGAGGGTCCCGGGACGGCTCTTATTTAAATCCTTCTGAATCCAATAGAGAAGAAAAATGAAAATACCTTTATCAGAGATACTGACCAGTAGATCTCTTATAGGGCCCTTAATGGTTTACAAGTTAGTTAGGTAAGTTAAAAAATATTCACTGAACTAGAATATCAGATACTAATAAGATCCTCATCATAAAACCTGTTAGCATCACAATTCACATGAGATACTATTTGGTTTAATGCCCCATACACCCATCCCTGGACACTGATGCTAGGTTCCAAGCTGTTGGTCTTTCTAGCGTTCAGAGAATCTGTGTCTTCTGTGTCGATGGCTTTGGACTTGAGATGAGTACTAAGTCTGTGGATGTGTTATGGGTGGTGAATTACTTGGAGTGTCACAATCTCACTCCATATTTTGACAGCCCGGGCATGTCAGTTTCATGGTGGTCCTGGTACCCTCACTGTTTCCTTCTAGGTCTGAGAAGGACACCTTCTCTGACTCAAGGTCCTCTCCCTGACAAAGAACCAGTTTGGTGTTCTTTGAATCAAGTGGTAAGTCCTCTGAATGTTTCTATGTCTGCAAGGCTAGAGGCAGAGAGAAGGGTAGAACGGAGTAAAGGCAGGGGATACTCAGAAGGGAGAGAGGAAAAGAGGCATGTAAAGTGAAGCATCTTGTTCTTTACTTCGTCCCTAAGAGCTATCGTTTACATGGTGTGGTTAGGCAGAGGGTTGAGGTCAGGAAGTTAAAGAATGTGATGCACAGAACCTTGTAACGCTCCCTTTCCTTGGAGTCAGAACCTTCAGAGACAAGGGCTCATTATCTGTGCAGTAGGAAAACAGTCATATTTAAATCGTGTCGGGATTTGAGGAATAGTAGCAGGAGGAGACAGAGGGGCAGTTAAACGTGGGCCAGATCCATGGTTAATTTGCTGGCCGCTTATAAATAGGTGTTTATGGCCCTGAGGATAATGGAGAGGTGTTTGCAGGCTTCCCTTGCCACTTTAGATGTGAAATCTATCACCAGGAAAAAGTACCTTTCCAAGGAGAAAAGTCTGTGTGGTCTGTTTATTTCATATCCATATGGTCTTCAATATTTAAACGTCAACACAGGAAATTGCATTTCTCAGTTTGCAGGATTTATTATAATTAATTTTTTCTGTTCTCTACAAAACGCTTCGTGTATCCTGTTTGTTTGGCTTAAGGACTTAGAGCATTATACTGCGGATGGATCTGAAACCTAAATCATTGCAACTGCCTGCATCTCAAGTGTTCCACTACTGGTTAATGGTTTTCTCTGAAATTTCTGAACCACCTAACAGGTCTAATAACAATAAACCATTTTTGCTCTCTTTAAATTATCCAGCCCATGGGATATCTGCACACAAAACTTCAGCTTTAGACTTCGTCTAAACCTCGTCAAAGTCAGCTTGAAATTATTGTGGTTCTCAATGCCTAGTGCAGTGTTACAAATAAAATCCATTCTGATTCTTTAGCTCCAAACGTTAGGTAACCATTTCAGTACAGAATTGGACCTCATGAGATATGAATTTTGAATAATGCATAACATAACATTAACACAATATGATCTGTGTTAAATAGACCTTGGCTATGACAAGAGTGAAAGATAAATCGGATAGTCACAAGGGGGTGTGTTTTTTTTGCAATATGCTGCAGTTTTCCATACAAAACCAAAGGTGAAGAATAAATTTCAAGTTACTCACTCATGGATTCTGTCAACTTGGCCATCGTTGAAATTTCCTCTTTGTGCTTTTCCTGGAGGTGAGAAAAAAAGATAATATATATAAAGCACATCTTAAATATGAATCAACACAGTGGGTCTGTAACAACAGCTCTCTGTCACACCCCCTCTCTTCTGTTAGAATTTGGTCACCAAAAATGAAATGAGTTTTCAAATCTCACATTATTGCTCTATGATCAGCCAGTCACTGACAAGAGCTGTTGAGGATCCTTAAAAACTTGCTAGTGCTCTTGGAAATGATCTTGGATATATATAATTGGGGATGCATGACCAGTTTTCAAAAACCTCTTTGACACTGGAGTTTTGACATCCATATGCCAATCTTTCGCTCTCTATTTTTTCCTGTTGGAGCTTTTTTGATATTTTTGGAGCTGGTATTTTTGCAGTCATTTGGTTTCTTTTTTTCCTAAAAGCTAAGTAAATCTGCTTACACATTTTTCTTTGTCTTTTTTTTTTTTTAATTCTTGGAGTTTTATTTATTTATTTTTGAAGCAAATCATTTGATGGGTTTATGACCCTATCTATTTTGGGCTGAAAACATTTTGCTTCAACTGGGATGTAGGTCATAACCCACTGAATTTGAGAACCAGAATGCCCATACATAAATTATGAAAATGTAGTATGCATGCACGCACGCTCAGTTGCTTTGTGACTCCCTGGACTGTAGCCCGCCAGGCTCCTCTCTCCATGGGACAGGAAACTTTGTCCCAGGCAGGAATACTGGAGTGGGTTGCCGTTTCCTCCTCCAGGGGATCTTGCCAACCCAGGGATCAAACCTGCCTCTCTTATGTCTCCTGCAATAGCGCATGGGTTCTTTACCCGCTGAATCTACTATTTTACTCATTAGCCATGAATCTGTTCTAATTAGATTACTTTGGACTGTTAAGAATAATGGTTCGAGACAGCAAAAGAGACACAGATGTATAAAACAGACTTTTGGACTCTGTGGGAGAGGGAGAGGGTGGGATGATTTGGGCGAATGGCATTGAAACATGTATAATATCGTGTAAGAAATGAATCGCCAGTCTAGGTTTCATGCAGGATACAGGATGCTTGGGGCTGGTGCACTGGGATGACCCAGAGGGATGGTATGGGGAGGGAGGTGCAAGGGGGGTTCAGGATTGGGAACTCATGTAAACCTGTGGCAGATTCATGTTGATGTATGGCAAAACCAACACAGTATTGTAAAGTAAAATAAAAAAAAAGAATAATGGTTCTTTTTTGAAATTTCTGTTAAATTTCTTCAATTTCCTTAGATTCTTAACATGTGTAGTAGCTGCTATTATTTTCTTCTTTTTTGCAGCCTTGTTTTTTTTCTGATGATGAAACTTAAATACTCATTACTTAAACTCAGACTATATTGAAAAATTATAAATAAAAAATAGAATTCTTTCATAGGGCCAATCCATAGAGAAAACTACTGTAGTATTTTGGCAAACACTGTCTATTCCAGTTTCTATACCTGTAAAAATATACAGATATGGAAATAGAATTCCCCTTTTATAAATAGAAATATCTATACTACACATACAATGTTGGAAGCTACTCTCACTTAACACAGTATCATACACCTTTTATGTCAATAAAGGTAGAATGCATCATTTTTTAGGGACTGCCTAGCATTCATCAGGAGTTACACCATCAGTTCCTTATCTAGATTCCACTGCATTTGGTTCAAATTGTCACTATTTTATAAAACACTGTGATGAACGTTCTTGAACTCACGTATTTGTGCCCTTGTCCTGTCAACGCTGAGGATCAATATTAGGGTTAGGTATGATTGGGTTAAGAGTATGACTATTAAGAATTTTGACACTTGTAGCCCAATTTGTCTCCCACAAATGCTGACTCTGATTATGTTTAAAGACATTTGTGCATTCTTGTTAGCTTGCCAGTGGCATTAACACTACCCTCTCCCCAACCTTTGCCAAACTGATAGGCAAAAAGTTGTCTCTTGCGCTTTTATCCTGTCATTTTTATTTCTCTGTCTGTTATGAAGGGCCATAGCCCGCCTTCACGTGGAGTGGGCATATCACCGACTCTGTCATGGAGCAGTCCTCCAGCCCCTATGCCACCAGCATTCTGCTTCTTGGAAGTCCAGGGTGGCACTGGACTTTCCCGAGTGCCATAGTTTGGTGCTGAACTTTTTGCAGTTGCTTGGCTAGGACTTGAGCCAATGGGTCATGGCTTGAATATTGACATTCAGCTCATAGCACTATTATTCATTCTTCCAGAGCCACTATTCCCAAATTCAGAATCTGCTTTGAGTGTCAATAAACGACTTTGTACATCTCAAGTACACTTGATTTTCACAAGTCCTTCATTAACAGCAGTGAAACCCAGGCCAGCGCCTCTTCCTTAAACTAATACTTGCCCTTTAGAAGAGGAGAGCTGAGAAACCACAATCTACCATCCTGCTGTAGAGACATTAACCGTGATGGTTAGCCCACCATGTGGTTTATATCAAGATGGAAAGAACTGGCATAGCTACTGGAGAGGCTAAGAGCCCTGAGTAGCAGAGAAAAACAAGCCAGGCAGAGAGGACCTTGTCCCAGCAGCACGGGTTCACAGGAGCATGCACAGAGGCTGCTTCAAAGGTGATAGCAGTTGATGGCAGTTTATGCATCGATGCAACTCCACGGTGAGAACTCAGTGACATTCATCCTTCACCTGCAGGGCCCTTGTTCTGTCTCTGCTCTGACTCTCCACTTCACCTCCTAGCTTAGTTCTTCTGCTCATTTGCCCCTGTACCCCACCCCTAGTTACACCATCTCTCCTTGTATCCTGGTCTGTAACTGGTCTTCCCTTTATTCTCTGTGCCGATCAGGTCTCACTCTGCATCACTGACCTATTTTACTTGGCCCTCTCCTAATGGTCCCAGTGGTGAGACTCCCCAAACCCCTGGCACTCAGATTCCAGGCATTAGATCCTTACAAAGCCCTGTTGGGTTTGTCTGTCTTTCTGTGTGTATATCACTGTGTTATCTCTTATGAACCTGCCACCTTTTGCACCCCAATCTTGCTTGTGGGCGGTTCTTGCAGATATTTTTATACAGATGTGTTGGATATCCTGGAGAAATCAAATACTGCCTGTATCAGCATGTTCCTTTTCCCCATAGTTAAATGAAAACTTCTGACATCGACAAGGGGAGGGGCCCATAAAAATTCTAAATTTAGCCCTCTCAGTCTGACTCATCTATATCATAATTTATGGTGGAAATCATGACATGTTTCTATGTAGGTGGTTTAATCATCCTAGGAGATGTCTTTAAACTCCTTACATCCTTCCCTCATTATGAGAAGTTGAGGTTTGCAATTACACAGCATGTATACTCGACAAAGGATTTACATTTCATTTGAGCAAGTTCTCCTCCTTTTTCTAAAGCCAAGAGCTTCCTCCAAAATAAACTTGCTGGTTATCAGATTTACAATACTGGGAAGAGATTTGGAATGATAACATGTTAAACCTGGAAGAGATTCTTTTAAAGATCATCAAGTCCAACCCCACAGTGACGCACTTGATGAAACTGAAACGAATACTGACCTCTGGCATTTGTACCAAAAACAACAGAGCAGTTTTCCCCGAAGCTCCTGAGACCCAAGGTTGCCTGGCTCCCAGGAAACGACTCATGTAAGTATCAACAGCTGCTGGCCATGCACCCCATATCCTGTTTTCAACACCCTCCACCGGAACACGAAGTCCCAGAACCTTGACACACTTCTTGGATGAGCTGGGTTCTTCTGCTCTAAGACGAACTCCACTTAGAACTGTGTTGTCACGTATTTAATGAAATAACAGAAACATTCAGAGTTTTGGCGAATCATGATGACATGTTTGAACAAAACATGTTCAAGGATGCTGAAAAAAGTCCCAAGTTTCTTATTAAAATCACATCAAGCTCTTTGGGCCAGAGCATTGACTCTCAAGGCCAGTGGGTATTTACTTCTCTTACTGTCTGACTCTATCCTCTCTACCATACCCGGAATATAAATAAAAAGCTCAGCAGTTTGCTTGAGATGTGTGCATGTGCACGCGCGTGTGTGTGTGTGATTTATACCCATACTTCTATTTCAGTTGGGGTGGATGTGGCTTCCTACCAGAATCACGCCAGATAAATACTTCCCTCTGTCTGAAATGACAGAGGGGTTTTTAATGGGGGCAATTATAACAGAGCTTATAATTTACAAACCAGTCAGTCCTAAAGGAAATCAGTCCTGAATTTTCACTGGAAGGACTGATGCTGAACCTGAAGCTCCAGTATTTTGGCCACTTGATGCGAAGGGCCAACTCATTGGAAAAGACCCTGATGCTGGGGAAGATTGAGAAAAGGAGGAAAAGAGGATGGCAGAAGATGAGATGGTTAGATAACATCACCAACTCAATGGACATGAGTTTGAGCAAACTCTGGGAGCTGGTGAAGGGCAGGGAAGTCTGGTGTGCTGCAGTCCAAGGGGTCGCAAAGAGTCAGACACAACTTAGCGACTGAACAGCAACAATATAGCAGAATTTGACTGTAACTCAAAGCTACAACTAAGACACTGTGTGTGTGGGGTAGGTTAGGGTGGGGTTGATTCATGAGTGCCAAGTCTTAGCGTGGCTGGAGGAGGGGATTTTCCGCCTCACGGGGCTCCCTCGAACACAGAGGGCAGGAGCTGGTACCGCTGAGTGAGGTTTGCGTGTTGAGCAGAGCAGCTGTCTTACTTTCTGGAACCCAGAAGTAGGTTTTTCAGGATGAGGGGGAAACTCATCAGAGTTGATGTATTTCAAACCAGTCATATTTGCATTTTGGATATTTTTATCTCTCTAAAAATGTGTGCTTATATTCATCAGAAAACTGATTTAAAAAAAAAATGTTGCAACTGCTTAAAGGAACATTTGTATAAAGTGGGAAACGATAGTTATTTTATGAGCTTCTATCCTCACTGGAGATCTCACCTCTAGGTTAAAGCAGAGGTCACAAATCTCCCACCTTGTCCTTAGGTTCTCTGCAAATGTGCCAGCTGTTGCCCCCATCTGCAGCTTCCCTTTTCCACTGCCCTGACATGATGCTATAGGCGGTCACTGGAGGATTGATTTAAAGGGAAAATGCCACGTCCTCAGATAGCCCATCAAATGAGTGTTCTTCTAATGGGGTGCCATATGTTGCCTTGAGTTGCTACTGAAAAATATCATTGGCCTGAGGATTTAAGAGCCACTGATTAGCTTTTTTGCCTAATGGAAAACACACGGAAATGAGTTGCCAGCACGCAGCTATGGTTTGGGAGAATACTATAGGAACCCCTCCCATTTATTTCACACTTATTACACCCTGGGACTACGTCAAGGGTGTTGGTAGACTAGTTCATTTAATTCCCACCATGACCCTGTGAAGGAAATGCTGTAACTTTCACTTTGGGGATGGAGCAATCAAGGCACGGAGAGGGTCACCAAACTGCCCAGGTCACAGACTTGGGAAGGAGTGGAGTTGGATGTCAAACCTGAAAGTTCAAACTCATGGAACCAGAACAGGCTCACAGAGGAAGAGCTTCATTGTGTCAAGGAGGACTGAAGATGGAATTCCCTGGTGGGTCAGTGGTTAAGACTCTGCTTTCACTGCTAAGGGCCTGGGTTCAATCCCTTTGGAGAACTAAGATCTCGCAAGCAAGCAGCACAGCATGGTCGGGAAAAAAAAAAAAAAATAGAGTGATGGGGGAGGGAGAAATAAGACCAAATATTCCAGGTAGAGAAGCAGAGATGGGGAACCATGGTACTTGGGGAGCAGCAGGTCCCCGAGGCCAAGTGTGAGAAGAGGGGCAAGGGCCAGCTTAGAAGATGAGGGTGTCCAGTGTGCGGAGGTCGGGCTGAGTTGCTTCGGAGGGAGACCTGGGCTGCAGATGGGGTGAGGTGTGTGGGAGGAGGAGGCAGGAGGCCAAGGCCTGAATCTATGTGAGCACCTTGGAGAAACCCAGAGAACTCTCTCTTAGCAGTCAAGGAACAAGGGGGCTTGAGGAACTGAGAATTTGTCCCTTAGAATGCGGTAAAATTTTATGTAGGATAGTTAGGTTTTTTTCTTTAAAAAAATTTTTTTAGTTACACTGGGTCTTAGCTGCCACATGTGGGATTTTCATTACGGTACGTGGCCTTCCCTCTAGTTGTGGCTCTTGGACTCCAGAGCACGTGGACCCAGCAGCTGCAATTATGGGGGCTCAGTAGTTGCCCCGTAGCATGTATGTAGTTCCCTGACCAGGGATCGAACCTGCACATTGGAAGTCCCTAGGTTAGTTACCTTTTATCCTTGTTTTACCTGCTGAAGGACCCCTAAGGTGATCTAAAGATCTAAAGGATTTAGGGTAAAGAAAAATAAAATAGCAGGGGTGTGTTTGAAGGAGGAGATGAAATTCTTCCTGGGTAGGGCGTGCAGGATGCTCATGGTGACATGGCCTCCTTTGCACAAGGTGAGACTCCGTCTCTCAAAGACACCCTTTCCAAGCCCCTTGTGTACAGGTCCTCTTGCAGGGCCCCCTAGGATGCATCCCTGTGGCCGTGTTGACCAGACTTGGGAGGGGTCTCCTGCACAGAGGTATTAATATGACTTATAAAAATAAATGAACTCAAGACTATGCTTGTACTCATATCACCTCCATTCACCTGTGCTCCAGGATGAGTCTCAGGTAGCAGGAAAGGCTTCCAGGTCCTTTCCTGGAAGCAAGTGGAGCACCTGAGCTTCACCTGCCAAGAGAGGCAGGTGGCGGGGCTGTGTCAGAAAAGTGCTGGACCGCATGGCTATAGAGTTTCTCCAAACCTCTGCATGTATCCTCCTCTGCTCAAAAAACCCTGCGGGCTAGTGACACTCCAGACTTCCTGCACCAACATCCCAGCAAGTTCTCATGATGCCCAGTGTGGCTGATTTCTTGGAATATTGATGAGTGACTCATTCCTCTTTTCCTAGAGCTCCTGGAAATATCATAAAATATAGGACAAGCACCATCGCTCTCATCACATCAAGACGTTCCCTTTAAAGAGAATACTGAGCTCAACTGCAGAGAGGCCTTGAGGAGATGGGGGCAACTGAGACATGCAGAGGCGGTTCTCACTGCCACCAACCCCAGGAGGCATGCCTGTTGGAGGACACACCGGTGTGAGGCTCACCGCAGCTCCCCAGGACTCAGCAGCGGCGTGCTGAATCTTGGAAGCAGCCTGGAATTCCCTCTTGGCTTCATCTCATTCCATCTATTGCCTCCCTTCTGGGCCAGTATTTCTCTGAAGCTCTAGTTGCCTCCAGGACTATCTTTCAGGAACCCCAGACCTTACAGGGGCCAATGCCTCCTCCTCTCAGCTTCATCAGAGGCACGGGTTTTGCTAAACTCTTCCTGTTCACAAGAGGAAAGGGAAAAGAGTTCGTAGTGATGTCCCTTCTTTTCCATTTTCCTTTGGCCCACAACGCAGGTTCTGAGCACAGTGAGCGCTCCAGTAGCTGCCCTTGCCCTCCCAGCTCTGCCCTGTTTCGTGGTTAAGCCAGAACACTTTCCTTGGAGAGCTGGCTTTTGTGGGCCTCTTCAGGCACAGTTCCCATCACTCTTTGCTCCTAAACTACGTTCCTGCCAAATGAGCCCCTTTTGGTGCTTGGACGAGTTGCACTGTTCCATCCCTTCTCTTGCCTTCTTAGCCTGCACGGTTCACGTCTCCCTGTCTTTCAGCTCTGACTTCCCATTTGACATTGTCCCTGTCTACTGCTTTTCTGGTGACCCTTCTGTCTGAGCCCCAGCACCTGCACATACATCTGGCATGACTTCCAGAGGCAACAACGAAGACAGCTTCAGGAACAACTAGAAAACTCAAAAGAATGCATCTCTTTGTATCCAGAGAAGAGAAAGCAAAATCCCCAAATGAAACAAAAGAATGAATATGGATACCAAGGGAGAAAGGCAGGTGGGAGGAGTTGGGAGATTGGGATTGACGTATATACACTATTGATGCTATCTATAAAAGTGAAGAGGAACTAAAGAGCCTCTTGATGAAGGTGAGAGGAGAGTGGAAAAGCTGGCTTAAAACTCAATATTCAAAAAACTAAGATCATGGCATCTGGTCCCATCACTTCAAGGCAAGGAAAAGTGAAAGTAGCTCACTTTCTGGGTGAGTAAAGAGTTGTGTCTGACTCTTTGTGACCCCATGGACTATACAGTTCATGGAATTCTCCAGGCCAGAATACTGGAGTGGGTAGCCTTTGCCTTCTCCATGGGATCTTCCTGACCCAAGGATTGAACCCAGGTCTCCTGCATTGCAGGCGGATTCTTTACCAGCTGAGCCACCAGGGAAGCCCAAGAATACTGGAGTGGGTAGCCCATCCCTTCTCCAGCACATCTTCCTGCCCAGGAATCGAACCACCAGAGTTTCCCGCATTGCAGGGAGATTCTTTACCAACTGAGCTATCAGGGAAGCCAAGTAGATGGGGGAAAATGAAAACAGTGACAGACTTTATTTTCTTGGGCTCCAAAATCATTGTGGATGGTGACTGCAGCCATGAAATTAAAAGATGCTTGCTTCTTGAAAGAAAAGATAAGACCAACCTAGACAGTGTGTTAAAAATCAGAGACATCACTTTGTCAACAAAGGTCTATACAGTCAAAGCTATGGTTTTTCAAGTAGTCATGTACAGATATGAGAGCTGGACCATAAAGATGGCTGAGCACCAAAGAATTGATAACTTTTGAACTGTGGTGTTGGAGAAGACTCTTGAGAGTCCCTTGGACAGCAAGGAGATCAAACCAGACAATCCTAAAGGAAATCAACCCTAAATACTCATTGGAAGGACTGATGCTGAAACTGAAGCTCCAATACTTTGGCCACCTGATACAAAAAACTGACTCACTTGGAAAAGACCCCGATGCTGGGAAAGATTGAAGGCAGGAGGAGAAGGGGACGACAGAGGATAAGATGGTTGGATGGCATCACTGACTCAATGGTTATGTTTTTGAGAAAGCTCTGGGACTTGGTGATGGACAAGGAGGCCTGGTGTGCTGCAGTCCATGGGGTCTCAAAGAGTGGGATATGACTTAATAACTTAATAAAAACAAATAAAATAGATAGCGAATGAGAACCTACGGTATAGCACAGGGATCTCTATTCAGTGCTCTGTGGTGACCTAATTGGGGAGAAATCTAAAAAAGAGGAGATACATGTATAGGTATAGATAATTCTCTTTACTGTGCAGTAGAAACAAACACAACATTGCTAAAGCAATTATACTCCAATAAAATTAATTAAAAAAAGAATGAATAGAACAAGTCAAGTTTCTGGGAACAGTTGTGAGTTTCCTCACATGGGATGCTGGCTCATCATTTGTCCAGAATGTTCCAGAAGGATTTCTGCTCTAGGAAGTGGTGCAATAGAATGAATGCAATGAATGAATTTTAGAGCCCTTCTAAAATTGTTTCAAATGTGTGCTTATAGTTTAAGGGGGAAAAATCAATTACACAGAGAAAACAACTGCTCAGAGCTCACAACTCCCTTGCCTTTTAACTTCTGCTTATAGTCTTCCTTGGCAAGGATGAGCTAGCTTCTTCACTAGGGCTGGGCTGTGTTGTTATGAGGCAGTTTGTCCATGTTCTGCCTCAAGAACTGCCTGGGTTGCAATAGAGAGCAAGGATTTAGTTATTTGTCTATTCTTCCATTCATTCATTCATTCATTTATGGCTCCATTTTGTGAGGGATGATCACAGACAGCCTTTGAGAGGGCCATGATCAAGTGTTTGTTTTTTTTTTCCCAGGGAGATTAATCCCAGGGGTGAAGCTTTAGACTGGGCTGCCGGATATTGGATAACCCATGTGGAAATGCCCCAGTGAGGTGGGAAAGCCAGCGGAGCACAGTAACAGTTCCTTCCCAAGCCAGGCCACTCTTGGGTGCTGTCAGTGTCCAGAGAAGTGGTGTGGATGGTTTTTTTGAAACAGAGGTCATCCCTGCTGAACTGGGTCACAGAGGAGCCAGAGAGCCCCAGCTATTCTAACTGTCAGAAATCAGCCTGTTACTTATGCATGTGTGAGAGAGAACGTTGGCGACAAGGAGATGAAACTCTTCCATCTCTCATCTGTGTCAATACCAAGAGACTAAGTCAGAGGAGTATTTAAAAAATGTTATTTTGCAAAATTCAATTTCATAACCAAATGTGACATTTACTGGACTGGAGAATGAGGAACATTTACTGATAAAAATAATTTCATTTTATGTGCTTTTTGCCGCATTTGCAGCTTGAACTTCTGTTTGGGCAGAGGAGGGAAGGGAGAGATGGTGACCCCTTCATTGGGTACCTCACAGCTCATTCTTAGCAGCACACATCTCTGAGAAGAAAGGAGAGCAAGAAAGTTCCATTTCCATAAGCTTTTGTCTTTAGTTCTTTGTCCCACTTTCTCTTTTCTCTCTATTTACAATTAATCTCCTATTTCAGCTTCTGGGAAAATGGCATAGATGTACTTTTCTCTATTCCTCCCACTATGTACAACTAGAAAACCATGAACATTACAATCAAACCTCAGAGATGTTGTGGGCTAGGTTCCAGACCTCCTCAACAAAGTAAATATCATGATAAAGTGAGTCACACATGGTTTCTGGATTCCCAGTGCACATAAAAGCTATGTTTATGCTATGCACTGGTCGATTAAGTATGCATTAGCATCAGGCCTAAAAGAAATATCCATATTTAAATTTAAAAAATACTTTCTTTGCTAAAAAAAATGCTAACCACCATCTGAGCCTTCAGCGAGTTGTAAACTTTTTGCTTGTAGAGGGTTTGAAATATGGTGAGACTTAGCAGAATTCTGACATGGAGAATTCTGACATAGAAACAGGAAATGAGTAAATGCTATTGAAAAAAATGGTACCAAGAGACTTGCCTGATGCAGGGTTGCCCTAATCTTCAATTTGTAAAACATGCAATGTTGGCTAAGTGCAATACAGTGAAGCACAATAAAATGAAGTCTGCCTATATACACACATACAGCAAGCGTGCAAGTGGACAGAGCATGGCAGAGACTTTGAGCCTGAAGAACAATGGTGGTGAGTTCCCTGTTTGCTGGGAGCCAGCGTGAGGAATCCCGCCCGTGACAAGGTCATGAGGAAGGAAGCCTGACAAAACGCAAGGACGTGATTAGGCTTCAGGAGTTCCCCTGGAATTTCCTGAGCACGTACCCCCAAAACCAAGAATTCTGCTGGCTTTTGTACTCTGCTCTTCTGATATGCTCTGGAAAAAGTCAAATCAGGGCTTTAGTCTTCTGTATTTGAAAGGGATGTTTCAGTTAAACCCCTGATAGCTCTCTAGCTTGCCTAACAGGTTCCCCGGACCTCTTACAGCTTGTGAATTGCTTGCAGCCCCTCAACCATGAGAGGCACAAAGCTTAAAAGCATCTTAAAGAAACAGAGCCTTTTCTAAAGAGCTAAAAATCATATTGGTTACAGGTTTTCACTGTTGACTCAATGATTGCTGCCAGGCCTCGATATTCTTTATCTTTTAGGCACCTGGGAGGATGTTAATCAATGTAAACAGGATATGGAAAAAGATATATAATAGTTTTGATGTTAGCAACTGTAGACTTTTGAGTTAATTACTTTTCTCTTTGTTATATATCACTGCACTCCTCTTGTGTCCTTGCTATGTAAGAATGTAACTTTATTTAGTGCTTTCTGAGAGTGGCACCAGACTTTGGGAAGATCAACACAAATAAGTCTTCTGGTTGACAAACCCTTATCAGAAAAAAGGCTGTAAAATGTTAATTGGCCCTTTTGGCCAGAAGATGATGTAAATTACCTAAGACTTGTGTATACAACTAGGTATGCAGAGAGAAAAGCCTGGTTTTGATAAGAGTCTGGGCTGCTAACGCTGCATAACTTTGTGTTACCCATTGATCTCTATGTATAATCAAAAAGTATAAAAGGCCTTCTGAACAATAGAGGACGGGGGCAGTCGATGGACTGGTTTCCCCCGTGTCTCCTCTCTAATTTCTGGCTGAATTCCCATCTGGGGTGTGGAGGCTCACCATGTCTACTTACTTGTCCTGGCTTTTAAGATCCATGCGAGGGGGAGCCCAAGGCGGGGCACCCCCCGATATTCAAGAGGACGCTGGTGGCCTAATGTAGATGGTGCAAGCTCCTTGTCTGGAACTTTATTGGCTTCCCATGTAAACAAAATTATTCAGCCTTTCTTTCTTTCTCCACTTAATTTTCCTACTACATTATTTCTTCCTAATCTAATCCTATATTTCTAATTAAATAAATAAATAAGTTCTCCTCACCAATGCTGTCCCCACTTCGAATTACCCTGGATCCACCAGGGCTGGACCCCAGCACCTGTTGTTGTTGTTGTTGTTGTTTTTACTTCTTCCTTTTTGCTTCTTATATCCCAGACTGGATACTAGGAAAGCTGGCAACATGGAAATGTCAATGGATACAGAAAGAAATGCCCCAGGAAAAGTCTGCCCTCTCTAGCCAAGTACTAAGGAAGAGGTAGCCTAGAAAGACAGAAAACTTTTAGACGATAACTTCTCTACTTCAAGCCAAAACTACACCGAAACAACTGCAACCTCACCCTGAGAGCAAAGGATGAGTGGGTAGCCTTGACTCTTACCTTGCCAGTCTGTAGCAAGGCACACATACCTCCAGCCAGGATAGTATCAGAGAAAACAGAGGGAGGGGCCCAGATTTTCTTTCTGGCTGAGGGGTAATAGCTGCCCCCACTCAGAGACCTCTTGGGGAGCCTGGACTTCTCCCCAGCCTCAGCAGTAATGAAGCTGCCCTCCCCATCCCTAGGAGGGTGGCACTGGAAGAATCCTTCTGCAGAGCCAGGACTTCTGCCACTACTGCTCATCAGTAAAGAAGTGTAGTGAAGACCACAGGGGAAGCATCAGGGAGGTACTCCCCTCATCCAGGGTGGTATCACTCCCACCCAGTGGTAACAAAGATCCTCCCTGATCCTTATGTCAAAGGACACTGACATCACATTGGTATAATTAGGAGGAACACCCCCCCCCCCCGACCCCACCCCCTCACCACAAGCCTGGGGTCAGGAGAGAGCTGCTGTAATGTGAGATTTAAATAAGATCCACAGTCTTATAATTCTCATATGACTTATAATCCTCCTAACGTCTAGCATTCCACATGCTAGCAAGGTAATGCTCAAAAACATCTAGGTTTCAAATGAAAGATTCACTTGTCCCCAAAAGGAAGAGAAAGAACTCAAACTGAATGAGAAAAAGATAATCGCCAATGTTGACATGACACAGATTTTAGGATTATCTGAAAATTTTAAAGCACTTAATACAAATGCTTCAATGAGCAATTATAAATGTGATGAGACAAACATTTTAAAAGTCTCAGCAAAAAAATGGTGTCAGAAAAAAATTTAGCAAGTGTAGAGAAAAACAACATGGAAATGCTGGAACTAAAAATGACAAATTCTGGGGAAAGAAAGGTCCATGAGTGCACTCAGCAGCAGAGTGGAGGGGATGGAGAAAAGTAAAAGTGAACTTGAAGAGAGAATAAATATAAATTACTCAATAAGAACAATAGAGAGAAAACAGACTGAAAAAGGAATCAATAGACCCTTGAAAACATGTGGGTCTGTAGTGAAGATCTAACACTAATGTTGTCGGGTACCAGAAGAGGAGAAGGAGGCAGGGACTGAAAGAGTATTTAAATCTTCCCAAATTAAAAAAAAAAATATGAATTCAAGAAGTTTACTGAATCCCATATAAGATAAATCCAAAGAACCCTATGCAAAGACATGTCATCATCTTCTAAAAGCTGGAGAAAATCTTGAGGACATCTGGAGAAGTGACACAATACTTCAGCGGAAAAAGAATTCAAATAACAGTGAATTTCTCATCAGAAAGTATGGGGGCCAGAAGGAAGTAGCTTGGTGTTTTTCAGTTACTGTAAAGAAAAGAATCATAAATCCAGAATTCCATACCAGCAAAAAAAAAAAAAAATCCTTCTTGAATTAAGAAAAAATCAAACCATTTTCAGATGACGAAAAACAAAGGGAAGTTGTGAACAGCAGACCCACTGTAAAAGAATGGTGAAAGGAAGCTATCTAACCAAAGAAAAAATGATGAAAGAAGGATTTTTGGAACACCATAAAGTGAGAAATGACATGGAAAGAGCGAATGAATGTAGAGGGAAATAACGATAGACTATAATTCCTGTGATGGTAAAGGTAGGTTGAAAGTAAAAAGACGGAAAAAGATATACCACACTAACATGAATGAAGAGAAAGCAGGTATGGCTTTATTAGCATAGAGACTAGACTTCAAAGCAAAGCAAATGCCAGAGCTGAAGAGCAGTATTCTGTAATGACAAAGGGTCAACCAGCCAAGAACATGCAGCGATCTTAAATGCGTATGCACCGAACAACAGAGAAGCAAAATATGTAAAGCAAAAGCGGAAAGAACTGGAAGGATGAATGCACACACCCACAAGTGTTGAAAGCTTCAACATCCCTCTCTCAATAACTGTTAGAACAACTAGAGAGAAAACCAACAGAAATAGAGAGGAACTCAGCAACACCATCAACCAATAGGATTGAATCAACCTAACAGCAGCAGGATGTACACGCTTTTCAGGTGCCCACAGAGTGTATACCAAGAAAGAAACAGAGAAAAATAAGGTCTTTTTTCTTAGCCTCATCTCCAGCAGAAAGGGTCCTGGCCACAAGAAGAAACTTTTCTATTTTCCTTTTTTTGTGCCACCTCCTTCTCCTTCTGCCACTTAGGCTAGCCCTCATTCTAAGTGCTGCAGTGAAGATGCAGTTAATGGCAAGATTTTGGAGTGGGCTTTCATGTTTCAGAGCTTTAAAGGAAAGAGAGAAATGGAATTTTCATTCTCCGAAGCCTCTCTAATGGAACCATCTCTCTCCTTTTGGAAAATTATCATGCCGTCCCTTTATTCTGTCCTGACTATCCCTGGGACCTTTCCATACAAAACCAGAGGAGAGAAGAGAATGGCTGAGGTTCCTCGCCTGAGTCATGGAAAATGGGTTTGCATCTTTTGTGCAGGTTAGGCCATTTTGAGACAAAATAATTAAATGGAGCAGAAAAATACCTTCCTTTACTCCTTATGGGACCTAAAAATGCAACCATAAATTTCCAATTCAAAAAGCAAAAGTCGAGAGTGAATGCATCTGCTGGGGACCCTCTCTCCCTGTGGACCGGTCGTTGGATAATTACTCATTGTGTTCACGTGGCCATCTCAGGGCTGATGAACTATGAAGCCCAGTCCTGCCAAGTCATAGTGAATCTTTCTCAAAGCCACGTGTTCACAATAAGGGCTTCCCCCTGACAATTTGGTCATCCCCGATTGTTTGAAATTTAGCCACAAGAAAAGAAAAATGGCTCCTGTCACCATTAGTTACACGGTGGGCTGTTAGGTCAAGCACTGCCAGGAGTCCCAGGGTTTGACAAGCAGCAGCTGTTGAGGCTCCCTGCCCCAGAGGACAGCAGAAGGCAAGAGGGAGGGCTGGAGGTTGGATTCAGGGAGCTCAAGGCAAAAATTCTTTCCTAAGACTGGATCCTCTGTGGGACTTGGCACTGGACAGATGGTGTTTGCTTTCTCCATCAGTCACGGAGCCATGGCCAGAAGCATGGCGGGCGGGGGTGTCCAAACCTAATTTTTGAAGCTCTTTAGGTTTTAAAATCACATAAGTCTGCTTTCTAAATATCACCGAGGCAGTTCTAGACCATGATGTGGCATTGGCTGGACTGTATTCTCTGGGGTGGGGGTTGGGAGAGAATTACTCAACTTAAAGCAGCAACCACCTTCAGTATTTTGCTTCTTCTCTGTGGCCGGGACCCTTTCTGCCGGAGACCATGCTATCATCTTTCTTGCCCTCTGTCCTCTCCCTAAGCCCTCCTCTCATGTCCTGACTCAGGGTGATTTTGTGCTGCGGGCTTCCATGTTGGAATTCACCCTCTCTGATCCTGGCTCCCTGTCTCCACGTACATGAGCAAGAGAGCCTGTAGAGCAGGTGGACCTCAGATCAATGGGGAGAATGTCCTTGCTCCCAGGAGAGTCATGCTGAAATACTTAGGGGTGAATGATCTTGACATCTACCACTAATTCTCAAATGCTCCAAAAGAGAGAAAGAGAGTCCACAAATAAGACAAATGTGATGGGTGAAGAGGTCAAGGGTGTGTGTGTACTGTATTACTCTTGTGACTTTTGTGTTGGTCCAAAATATTTCAAAATTTAAAAAAAAAAAAAAAAGGGAATAACCAGCATGGTCAGCAGGATAAGCCATCTCTTTTCAGTCTTAGGTCTGTTCAAGGATCTCTGCATTGGGGGAGGTGTGTGTCTAGGGTGCTGATATGGATAAATTTGATGGTTACTTGATTTATCTCTGGTCTGTGGGCAATGGCACCTCACTCCAGTACTCTTGCCTGGCAAATCCCATGGACAGAGGAGCCTGGTAGGCTGCAGTCCATGGGGTCGCTAGGAGTCGGACACAACTGACTTCACTTTCACTTTTCACTTTCATGCATTGGAAAAGGAAATGGCAACCCATTCCAGTGTTCTTGCCTGGAAAATCCCAGGGACGGGGGAGCCTGGTGGGCTGCCATCTATGGGGTCACACAGAGTCAGACATGACCGAAGCGACTTAGCAGCAGCAGCAGTGGTCATCAGTATAATTGGTCAGCCAGTCCTCTGCATAGGAGGATCATTTAGTGGCAGCCTAAATGCTTCAAGCCTGTGGCCTCTTTCTAAACCTAGAGATGACTCTGCTCCATTGCAAACCTACTGAATTGAAACCTCTAGGGGTAGAAGCAAAGAATAAGTTTTTATTTAAACTATTATTTGTGGAGATACCTAATTTTATGATGGTAATACAAGAGCTTCTCTGTCGCCTTCAAAACATGGCAAAGAGACTTAGAGACAAGATAGAGTTTTATTGTTGGTGAAACTAGGAAATGTCTAGAGTCCCAAACTATATATAAAGAAGGACACGAGCAATAGGCAGCAGGAACTGAATCAGGATGCAGCCTGTTGGTGAGAAAGGGTGACCGATGCCATGGCGGAACCAGCAGAGCATGGTATTCCTCACCCCGAGGTGCACCCAATGTTTAGGACAACAAGATGAAGATGTAGGCCTGTGGGAGCCTCCCTGGACCATGCAGGACACCGCAGAAGGGTCACAGGAAGCCTAAGGGATTGAGAAGCTGCTCAGGTCTCTAAGAGGCAGTCCCCCCCTGGATGGCTGAGTGGAGGAGCGGTGATGGTTAGCCGCTCTGTGTCTGCCAATCTTTCTTAGCTGTAGTGATTTAAGGATTAACCCTCTGACAGAATCCATTATTAGAGCCTCGCTTTGAACCAGAGACTCCCTGCTAATTTTCAGCTCTTCTTTGGCTTCTTTCAAAACCGTCCTTTCTCAGATAGCTGATCCAGGGGAGAATGCCCCGCATTCAAGAAAAAACGAGCAGAGAATCTATTTTAAAGAGAGACACACTAGAGGCTCTTGAGGAAAAATACAAGGAAACATTTTGTATCAGAATAGACGGAAAATACAACAAAATAATTCCCCATACACTCGAAGAACTGGTGAGAACTAACTTCCGTATTTTAAGAACTAAAAGCAGAGACTCCCGAGGTGTAAAAGGAAATGACAGAACAACAGAATAAAATTAAAACTGACCTAGATGACAAAAGCAAAGTGACTATAGTAATAAAAGGCTCACTGGATTTGGACAAAAGAGAAAAGACACCGATAAAAATATGATCAGAGACATAAAGTACAGACTTGAGAAAATAGAGCAAAAGCAAAGCAAAACAAACAAAAGAGTTTTAAAAAGGGATTGACTAGAATATGGTGAGCAGAAGAGACAAAGGCGGCTCAATATAGAATTTGAGTCCTTGGAGAAGAAAACAGAGTAAATCAATAGAAAGATATTTGAACAAATCTTTTAAGAAAAATTATACGTAAAGCTCAGTGCTTGCGTTTGATAGGGAATACTCTGTCCTTCTCGGAGAAGGAAGATCCCCTTCTCCAGGGGATCTTCCCAACCCAGGGATCGAACCGGGGTCTCCCACCTTGCAGGCGGATTTTTTTTAACCAAATGAGCTATCAGGGAAGCCTGTATTTTATGGTGGGAAGGCAATAGATTCTGTCTGCAGAACAGAGATCTAAGTCTAGGATATATTAAGGAAGAATGAAATCAGACTTGGTGTCAAATTGCAAGTTGTAAAAAAGCACATAGCAAAGCAGAAGCAAAACTGGACCATAAAATGGAAGATGCTGCTGCTGTGTTGCTCCAGTCGTGTCCGACTCTGTGCGACCCCACAGACGGCAGCCCATCAGGCTCTCCCATCCCTGGGACTCTCCAGGCAAGAACACTGGAGTGGGGTGCCATTGCCTTCTCCAATGCATGAGAGTGAAAAGTGAAAGGGAAGTCACTCAGTAAGCGTCCGACTCTTCGTGACCCCATGGACTGCAGCCCACCAGGCTCCTCCATCCATGGGATTTTCCAGGCAAGTGTACTGGAGTGGGTTGCCATTGCCTTCTCCAAAAATGGAAGATAAAGAACAATAAAAACATTTTAAGATTTGAAGGCTTAATGTAAAATAATAACTCTGAAATATGAAAGAGCAAAATATAGCTGTAGGTAATTATCATGGAAAAATCTTCAACATATGTGGTTAGTGAAAGTGGCTCAGTCATGTCCCACTCTTTGCAACCCCATGGACTACACAATCCATGGAATTCTCCAGGCCAGAATACTGGAGTGGGTAGCCTTTCACTTCTTCAGGGAATCTTCCCAACCCAGGGATGGAACCCAATTCTGGGCAGATTCTTTGCCAGCTGAGAAACCAGGGAAGCCCATATATGTGGTTAAGCAAATCCTTAACCTTAAGTGAATTCTTAATTATTTCTTTCCTGAGTCCTATTGTACTCACAATTGATATCTCACAAGTCAGCCTGCAATTGTTCCCCAGTTACCTCATCTGTGGTACAATACACAGCAAGAATACATGGAAGAACTGTACAAAAAAGATCTTCACGACCCAGATAATCATGATGATGCGATCACTAATCTAGAGCCAGACATCTTGGAATGTGAAGTCAAGTGGGCCTTAGAAAGCATCACTACAAACAAAGATACTGGAGGTGATGGAATTCCAGTTGAGCTGTTTCAAATCCTGAAAGATGATGCTGTGAAAGTGCTGCACTCAATATGCCAGCAAATTTGGAAAACTCAGCAGTGGCCACAGGACTGGAAAAGGTCAGTTTTCATTCCAATCCCAAAGAAAGGCAATGCCAAAGAATGCTCAAACTACTGCACAATTGCACTCATCTCATATGCTAGTGAAGTAATGCTCAAAATTCCCCAAGCCAGGCTTCAGCAATACGTGAACTGTGAACTCCCTGATGTTCAAGCTGGTTTTAGAAAAGGCAGAGGAACCAGAGATCAAATTGCCAACATCCGCTGGATCATGGAAAAAGCAAGAGAGTTCCAGAAAAACATCTATTTCTGCTTTATTGACTATGCCAAAGCTTTTGACTGTGTGGATCACAATAAACTGTGGAAAATTCTGAAAGAGATGGGAATATCAGACCACCTGACCTGCCTCTTGAGAAATCTGTATGCAGGTCAGGAAGCAGCAGTTAGAAATGGACATGGAACAACAGACTGGTTCCAAATAGGAAAAGGAGTACGTCAAGGCTGTATATTGTCACCCTGCTTATTTAACTTCTATGCAGAGTGCATCATGAGAAACGTTGGACTGGAAGAAAAACAAGCTGGAATCAAGATTGCAGGGAGAAATATCAATAACTTCAGATATGCAGATGACATCACCCTTATGGCAGAAAGTGAAGAGGAACTAAAAAGCCTCTTGATGAAAGTGAAAGAGGAGAGTGAAAAAGTTGGCTTAAAGCTCAACATTCAGAAAACGAAGATCATGGCATCCGGTCCCATCACTTCAAGGCAAATAGATGGAGAAACAGTAGAAACAGTGTCAGATATTTTTTTGGGCTCCAAAATCACTTCAGATGGTGACTGCCCCTATGAAATTAAAAGATGCTTACTCCTTGGAAGAAAAGTTATGAGCAACCTAGAGAGCATATTCAAAAGCAGAGACATTACTTTGCCGACTAAGGTCCATCTAGTCAAGGCTATGGTTTTTCCTGTGGTCATGTATGGATGTGAGAATTGGACTCTGAAGAAGGCTGAGTGCCGAAGAATTGATGCTTTTGATGCTTTTGGTGTTGGAGAAGACTCTTGAGAGTCCCTTGGACTGCAAGGAGATCCAACCAGTCCATTCTGAAGGAGATCAGCCCTGGGATTTCTTTGGAAGGAATGATGCTGAAGCTGAAACTCCAGTACTTTGGCCACCTCATGCGAAGAGTTAACTCATTGGAAAAGACTTTGATGCTGGGAGGGGTTGGGGGCAGGAGGAGAAGGGCATGACCGAGGATGAGATGGCTGGATGGCATCACGGACTCGATGGACGTGAGTCTGAGTGAACTCCGGGAGATGGTGATGGACAGGGAGGCCTGGCGTGCTGTGATTGATGGGGTCGCAAAGAATCAGACACGACTGAGCGACTGAACTGAACTGAACTACCTCATCTGTGATCATTGTTCTCCAGAGTTCTTGGTGGGAAGACCATGGGCTCTCTGTTGTACTAATAAGTAAATCCCAGATCTGATCATTGCTCACCATCCTCACAGTTACTACCTTATTTCAAGGCATGTTCACTTTTTGCTTCATCTACTCCTAACTGAGCCTCCTGATAACCATCTTGCATCTTATATAATTCATTCTCTACATGGAAGCTGGAGCCATTGTTGGCTTTGAGCAGCAATCTGATGACCTTGCTCCCTGACTTGGAATGTGTCAAGCATTGTCCAGTACACTAGTGATAAAATCTAGGCTCAGGAGACCTATAGTCCCTACGGGATCTCCAGGCACTCTCCTCATATCTGCCTTTCTCATTCTTTATTTTTCTGGCTTTTTTCTCCATGCGCCAAGCTCCTTCCGTCCCGAGGCCATTGTACTTGCCAGGAAAGCCCTTCCTCCTTGTCCTTGTATGCCTCTCTCATCACATTTTTCAGGTCATGGCTAAAAGAATAACTTCTCTGACACCCTACCTACTGTAGAGCTCCTCTCTACTCCCCATCAACTTCTAACCCTGTTTTTCTTTGCAACATTAATCTTCACTCTGTGAAGATAAGAATGGAACACGTAACCTGGGGTCAGACTGCTTTGCGTTTAGATCTCAGCTCTGCTGCGTAAGTTGTATGACGCTGGGCAAAGCCTTGAATTCCCTCTGCTTTGTGATCCTCTGTTCAGTGGAGGTGGTGTGGTCCTCAGCTCATGGGACTCTTGTGAGGAGTGAAGAGCACTCAGAAGGGTGGCAGGCAGACAACAAGGACTGTGTGAGTGCTTGTTACATTATAAAGTTGGTACTTATTTACTCAGAGTTGCTTCAGTCCCCAGATGTTTTAGTTTGCTCTATGTGATTGCTCCTGCGAGCTCAATCGTGTCCTACTCTTGGCAACCCCATGGACTGTAGCCCGCCAGGCTCCTCGGTCCCTGGGATTCTCCAGGCAAGAATACTGGAGTGGGTTGCCATTTCCTTCTCCTGGGAGCGAACCTGTGTCTCTTGCATAGGAGGGCAGATTCTTCACACTGTCTGCCTGCACTTCCCATTGACTTTGCTAAGGCTGCAGTAACAAAGCACAGCAGAATGAGTGGCTTTAAGCCACAGAAACTGATTTGCTTACAGTCTAGGAGCTGGAAGTCTGAGATCAGGGTGTCATTGGCCGGGTTGGCTTCCTCTGAGGCTTCCCTCCTGGGCTTATAGAGGCTCATCTTCTTCGTTTCTCTTTGTAATCTGTCTTCTATACCTGTCTGTGTCCTAATTTCCTCTTGAAAGGACACCAGTCATACTGGATTAGCCCTCACCACAAGGACCTCCTTTTAAATTAACAACCTCTTTTAAAGCCTTATCTCCACCTGTGACACCATTCTGAGGGACTGGTAGTTAGTGTTTCAGCATGTGAATTCTGAGAGGACACAACTCAGGCATAACATCTGGAGGGGAGGATGTCAGTCTGGTGAACTCTGCGTGTCAGCAGATAGAAACTTGTTGCAGCTTATTTCAGCTCTCCATGTTGTTATTCAGTCGCTAAGTCATGTCTGACTTTGTGATCCTATGGACCACAGCATGCCAGGCCTCCCTGTCCCTTACCATCTCCCAGAGTTTGCCCAAGTTCATTTGCATTGAATCAGTGGTGCCATCCAACCATCTCATTCTGTGTCATTCCCTTCTCCTCCTGCCTTCAATCATTCCCAGCATCAAAGTCTTTTCCAATGATTTGGCTCTTTGCATCAGGTGGGCAAAGTATTGGAGTTTCAGCTTCAGCATGAGTCCTTCCAATGAATATTCTGGACTGATTTCTTTTAGGATGGACTGGTTGGATCTCCTTACAGTCCAAGGGACTCTCAAGAGTCTTCTCCAACACCACAGTCTGAAACCTTCTCCATAACTAACTCTTAAAATTAATTTTTATTGGAGTATAGTTGCTTTACAATGTTATTTTAGTTTCTACTCTACAGCAAAATGAATCTGGTGTAAGAATACATGGGCTTCCCTGGTGGCTCAGATGGTAAAGAATCTGCCTGCAATGCAGGAGACCTGAGTTTGATCCCTGGGCTGGGAAGATCTCCTGGAGGAGGGCATGGCAACCCACCCCAGTATTCTTGCTTGGAGCATCCCTGGAACAGAGGAGCCTGGTGGGCTACAGTCCATGGAATTGCAGAGAGTTGGACACGACTGAGTGACTAAGCACATATGTATACATGTATGTCTTCTCTTTTGGATTTCCTTCCTATTTAGGTCACCACGGTGCACTAAGTAGAGTTCCTTGTGCTCTACAGTAGATTCTCATTAGTTACCTGTTTTATCAATAGTGTATATATGTCAAACCCAACCTCCCAATTCATAACTAACTGAACAAAAGGGAGCGCCTCCTCCGGCCTGTCTCTTGCTACATCCGGGATATTCATTTCCTCCACAACCTCGAAAGCACAGGAGGGCCTCCTGCCTACGTCTCTTGCTCTGCCCCATGTCCATGAAGCACAGGGCAGCCGTGAACGCTGAGCGGAGGAGGTGTTCGAGGGGTGTGCTGAGTGCTTTTGAAGTACCAGACTGGTGCCCAGGTGACTCCTTCACCAATTGTATGTTGGGTCCACCAGCTTCACTGAGGAGCTGGTGCTGGGCTCAATGGCAACCTTGGGAGTGAAAAGGAAAGAGAGGCACAGAGAACCCTGAGCTCTTGATGGCAGGACTGCAGGTCAGCACACATTAAGTAGGTGGTTCCAGCCCTGTGGCAGGGCAGAGCTCCAGTGTCCCAACACATGGACCACGTTGAGTCCTCAGCCCTGCTCGCTGACACCCGGACCGAGGCGTGGAAGACAGGCCCTCTTGGGTGCAGCTTCTGATCTTCCAGAAGGGTTGGAATCACCAAGGGCTGGGATTTCTCCTGTAGTGCTGTGAAAAAGGGCTATGTTTTTACTCATTTGCAACCAGGTAAACCTTACTCTAGACTATCATTAAATTCTCAAGAAGTTGTTTGTGAATTTTACATGTAAGTTTACCCAATCCAAAGAATAGCAAGCAGAGACAAGAAAGCCTTCCTCAGTGATCAGTGCAAAGAAATAGAGGAAAACAATATAATGGGAAAGACTAGAGATCTTTTCAAGAAAATTAGAGATACCAAGGGAACATTTCATGCAAAGATGGGCTCAATAAAGGGCAGAAATGGTATGGACCTAACAGAAACAGAAGATATTAAGAAGAGGTGGCAAGAATACCCAGAAAAACTGTACAAAAAAGATCTTCATGACCCAGATAATCACGATGGTATGATCACTCATCTAGAGTCAGATATCCTGGAATGTGAAGTCAAGTGGGCCTTAGGAAGCATCACTACGAACAAAGATACTGGAGGTGATGGAATTCCAGTTGAGCTATTTTAAATCCTGAAAGATGATACTGTGAAAGTGTGGCAATCAATATGCCAGCAAATTTGGAAAACTCAGCAGTGGCCACAGGACTGGAAAAGGTCAGTTTTCATTCTAATCCCTAATAAAGGCAATGCCAAAGAATGCTCAAACTACCACACAATTGCACTCATCTCACACACTAGCAAAGTAATGCTCAAAATTCTCCAAGCCAGGCTTCAGCAATACATGAACCGTGAACTTCCAGATGTTCAAGCTGGTTTTAGAAAAGGCAGAGGAACCAGAGATCAAATTGCCAATATCTGCTGGATCATGGAAAAAGCAAGAGAGTTCCAGAAAAACATCTATTTCTGCTTTATTGACTATGCCAAAGCCTTTGACTGTGTGGATCACGATAAACTGGAAAATTCTGAAAGAGATGGGAATACCAGACCACCTAACCTGCCTCTTGAGAAACCTGTATGCAAGTCAGGAAGCAACAATTAAAACTGGACATGGAACAACAGACTGGTTCCAAGTAGGAAAAGGAGTACATCAAGGCTGTATACTGTCACCCTGCTTATTTAACTTATACGCAGAGTACATCATGAGAAACGCTGGGGTTGATGAAGCACAAGCTGGAATGAAGATTGCTGGGAGGAATATCAATAACCTCAGATATGCAGATGACACCACCCTTATGGCAAAAAGTGAAAAGGAACTAAAAAGCCTCTTGAAAGTGAAAGAGGAGAGTGAGAAAGTTGGCTTAAAGCTCAACATTCAGAAAACTAAGATCATGGCATCTGGTCCCATTGGTTCATGGCAAATAGATGGAGAAACAGTGGAAATAGTGGCAGACTTAATTTTTTGGGCTCCAAAATCACTGCAGATGGTGACTGCAGCCATGAAATTAAAAGACATTTGGCTCTTTGGGAGAAAAGTTATGACTAACTTAGACAACATATTAAAAAGCAGAGACATTACTTTGTCAACAAAGGTTTGTCTAGTCAAGGTTATGGTTTTTCCGGTAGTCATGTATGGATGTGAGAGTTGGACTATAAGAAAGCTGAGCACCAAAGAACTGATGTTTTTGAACTGTGGTGCTGGAGAAGACTCTTGAGAGTCCCTTGGACTGCAAGGAGAACCAACCAGTCCATCATAAAGGAAATCAGTCCCGGATGTTCATTGGAAAGACTGATGCTGAAGCTGAAACGCCAATACTTTGGCCACCTGATGCAAAGAACTGACTCACTGAAAAAGACCCTGATGCTGGGAAAGATTGAAGAGGGGAGGAGAAGGGGACAACATAGGATGAGATGGTTGGATGGCATCACCAACTCAATGGAAATGGGTTTGGGTAGACTCCGGGAGATGGTGATGGACAGGAGGCCTGACATGCTGTGGTCCATGGGGTCACAAAGAGTCGGACACGACTGAGCCACTGAACTAAACTGAACTGTGTGTGTCACTATTTAAAGTAAAATATAGTCAGTGTGCTTCTTTTCTGGAGAAGGCAATGGCACCCCACTCCAGCACTCTTGCCTGGAAAATTCCATGGACGGAGGAGCCTGGTAGGCTGCAGTCCATCAGGTCGCTAAGAGTCAGACTCGACTGAGTGACTTCACTTTGACTTTTCACTTTCATGCATTGGAGAAGGAAGTGGCAACCCACTCCAGTGTTCTTGCCTGGAGAATCCCAGGGACGGGGGAGCCTGGTGGGCTGCTGTCTCTGGGGTCGCACAGAGTCGGACATGACTGAAGCGACTTAGCAGCAGCAGCAGCAGCAGCAGTGCCTCTTTTCACAAACAAGGAAAGTTTCTAATTTATCTTTTCTGTTTTGCGAATGTGACTTTTGCACACACACACACACACACAAATAGACACACACACACACACACACATAGGCACACACACACACACATTTTTGCCTTACCTCTATTGACGACCTGGGATCTAAATCAGAACTAAGAAATGAAGGCTGGATTAAGTAGTTCAAGCTTCAGAAGCTAAAAACACCATGAAAAACCTAAAGTCAGCATCTGTCTGCTTCTGGGATCGTCCTTTACTTGGGCCCCAACCTATAAATTCTGACTTTGCAACAGAAGCTATGGAGACTGTGGTTAAGCTCAAAGCTCAGTTGCTCAGTTGCGTCTGACTCTTTGCAACCCCGTGTGACCTGCCAGGCTCCTCCATGGGATTTCCCAGGCAAGAACACTGGAGTGGGTTGCCATGTCCTCTTCCAGGGGATTTTCCCTGCCCACATCTCCTGCGTTGGCAGGTGGATTGTTTACCACTGAGCCACCTGCAAAGCCCAGAGACTGTGGTTACCAAGTGTGAAAATTGTCAAGTAAGTGTGAAATATTGGGTTTCTCCTCTTAGATTTGTGCTATCTGGTAAGTTGACTTGGTTGAATGTGTTTTGGTGGGTTTGTGAAAGTATAAGTCCCCAATAATGCAACTTGCTGGGTCATTCTCCTAGACTGCTTAGAGGTTTAATTGGAAAGTTAGGGCAGATACCTTGACTGGCATGTAACATCTTTTGTTGCCTCTGAAAACAAACAAACAAACAAGCAGAATTGAGGTAAAGATGAAGGGGTCAGGTTTACACAAGAATAATCACAGCTGGGAGATTTTCCAGGAGGTAGAACAGAGGCTTAAAAAAAGTAATAAAAATAAAAAAGATCCTGACAAGACAAATTCAAGACAACGAACAGCAGAGCAAGCCCCTTGAGGAATTTAGACACTTGACATTAACAGCTGGGAAGAGACTGTTGTTGACTCAAACTTGAGGGAGGCAGAGTGTGTTTTGAGTTTTTTTTTTTTTTCTTCAAAGAATGTGCTTTATTTTAGATTACTTGATTCATTAGTATTTTAGAGGAGTAATTTTTGATCTGTTTGGTGGTCTTAAAGGCAACCTACGAATGTGAATTAACACTCTTGGATTCAAAGTTAATACTCTGAATAATCTCAGGTTCAAAGTTTTTGAAATTTAGAGGTTATTATGGCTGGACTGTGCCTTCAAAAGTAACCAAGTCAGTGAATTCCGATGATGAGGAGAAATTGAATGGCTCTTTGGCCATATGCTCAGCCCTCAACTTGTTCATTTTGATGGCTGTATCACCAGTACCAACTTAGATTTATTGAAGCCCTGGTTTAGCGTGGGTGCAGAGTAAAAGGTTGTGTCTATTTTATAATCGTGTCCTTGAGAGCTTATTCTTCAGAAAGTACATCTGGTGCCCAACATTCATATTGTTAAGGTTTTGGACTCAATTTTGCTTTACTTGTAATGTGCGGTTGATATCTAAAATCAATTTCTGTGCCTAAAGAATTGACATTATTAAAATATTATTAAAAGAAGTTTTTGCAGGCACTTGGCTCTGTGTGACAAAGTGCATAATTAGCAGGACTTAAGAGCTAATGGGTTTATAAACTCGTTATATATAAAGGCTCCACTTCTAAAATAATGTTCAGCTGATATTTAACATGCTTTGCTGTGACTTGTGTAAGAAATGAATCGTTCTTGGCTTACCAAGTCTTATTGCTTGTATTTTGGACTGCAAGGAGATCCAACCAGTCCATTCTAAAGGAGATCAGTCCTGGGTGTTCACTGGAAGGACTGATGTTGAAGCTGAAACTCCAATACTTTGGCACCTGATGCAAAGAGCTGACTCATTTGAAAAGACCCTGATGCTGGGAAAGATTGAGAACAGGAGGGACGGGGACGACAAAGGATGAGATGGTTGCATGGCATCACTGACTCAATGGACATGGGTTTGGGTGAACTCTGGGAGTTGGTGATGAACAGGGAGGCCTGGCATGATGCTGTTCATGGGGTCGCAAAGAGTCGGACATGACTGAGTGACTGAAAGGAACTGAACTGAACTGATTGCTTGTATTATCTCTTGAAGTAGTTAAAAATATGGTGCTCGTATTGCTTGTGGCAGGGCAGCCGAGCAGGAGGAGCTTATACTATACTGGCAGTTTGGAGGTTGAGCTTAAATTGCCTGAAATGACCGGACTCCTGGAGAGACCCTTTGAAAATGTGAGCTTTTTATGGCCTGTGCGTCATCGAGCACCAGATGCCAGCTTGGAGGGTTGAGGCTGGTGAGAAAGTCGTCTGAATCAATGCATCAACCCACACCTGATGTTTGATATGGATGTGGAAAGAACAGTCCCACTCCTTAATAGCTTTTCTTCTTGAAATGTCAGCCTTCAAATTAAATATTTACTTGTCATTGTTCGAGAAGTTGCAGGATGAGTCAGGGACGAGATGGAACCTAAACAGAAGTAAACACCAATCGATCCAGAGTTGTAAACTCTGTTTGTGATTATGTCCCTTAAAATACGAAGATTTAAAAATATGACTGGACAGAAAGAGAAAGACAGATACCAGTTGACATCATTTACATGTGGAATCTAAAATAGGACACAAATACTTTATCTAAGAAACAGAAGCAGACTCACAATAGAGAACAGACTGGCTGTTGCCAGTGGTGGGGGGCGGAGGGTGGAGGAGGGAAAGATTAGGACTGTGGGATTAGCAGATGTAAACTAGTTTATATAGGCTGGATAAACAACAAGGTCCTACTGTAGAGCACAGGGAATTATATTCAATATTCTGTGATAAACCTCAATGGAAAAGAATATGAAAATGAATATATGTATATGTATAACTGAATCACTTCGCGGTATGGCAGAAATTAGCACAAGCATTGTAAGGCAACTATAATTCAATAAAGCAAATTAAAAATAACTAATAATCCTGTAGTCCTAATTTGAATTAAAGGTAGCAACATGAAGTGAAGTGAAGTCGCTCAGTCGTGTCTGACTCTTTGCGACCCCATGAACTGTAGCCTACCAGGCTCCTCTGTCCGTGGGATTCTCCAGGCAAGAGTACTGGAGTAGGTTGCCATTTCCTTCTCCAGGAGATCTTCCCAACCCAGGGATCAAACCCGGGTCTCCTGCATTGCAGGCAGATGCTTTACCATCTGAGCCACCAGGGAACATATGAAAAAAAAATGCGACTGGGGTTTAGGGCTGGGAGGGTGTCAGGCCCTTCTGCTGAGGTCATGGGATTGGATTGCTCTAGTCTGGACAGTTATGCGGCATCTCTTCAAATTTCCAGCAAACATATGCCCTGGCAGTCCTGCATGCGTACTTAGTTGTCTCTGACTCTGTGATCACATGAACTGTATCCTGCCAGGCTCCTCTGTCCATGGGATTTTCCCAGCAAGAATACTGGAGTGGGTTGCCATGCCCTCCTCCAGGGGATCTTCCTGACCCAGGGAGCGAATCTGCATCTCCCATATCTCCTGCACTGCAAGCGAATTCTTTACAGCTGAGCCACTGGGAAAGCCCTATGCCTCTCCAATAACCTCTCTGAAAATAGAGAAGGTAACACTTCTATTTTACTTCTTCTGAAGTGAAGGTACCCAGGAGGTTTTGGGGGTCTTTAGCACTCCTATGATTCCATCAGCCTACAGTTTCCTCCAAACAAAAAATGTCAAGCAAAAAAAAAAAAAAAAAAGACATTCTCTAGGTCTAGGAAGCTTCAAGGATGTTGATTTTCTTGTGTTCTCGTCTTAGAACTAGACCCCATGTGTCTCCTGGATAGAGTCCCCTAACACCAAACCTAATATGTGCAAGAATGCTCAATGAGATTAATGGAAAAACTGCGATTCATCATTGGCTAGGTAATTTACATATAATTTGAATATTTTAATTGAAATACACTTTCAAGCTGCTGTTTGTGTGCTGGGTGAAAAGAGAGCTGTATCTTTGATGTGATGCTGAAATAGCTAATATACATTCAACTTTGTGAAAAATAGAAGTGATCGAGGTACAGAAAAAAGTGGAAGAGGCAAACATAGTCAGATAACTGGATTATTATTATTTTTTGATATACGCTTGCCACTCGTGTCTCCTTGCAGTTCTTGGCTGTTTTACAGGGGACAGGAAGAGAAGAGGAGAGAGAAAGACAGAGGGTCAGGGAGCAGCAATGTGTCTGACCTTTCAGAAATTGCGTGGCTCCTCCCACAGAATGTGAATTTCAGCTCTTCTACTGGAAAGCCAGAAGACAGAACTAGCAACTATAGCCTACCGAATTACTCATTCTACAAGTGGGGCAGCCAGGTCAGAAAGACCGGGAGAATTCCCTTTAAAGAGCTATGCTCCTGCTGACACTTGAACATATTAATACAATACCTCAGGTCACACTCCTTGTTTTATAGGGCTTAATGATGCACCTTATAATTTAGCAATCAAGTTAACTCAGGGTCTGTGTTGAAGGGAGTGATGAGTTTTATGTTGTGGGTAAGGGAATGTTTTCAAGCTAGGACTTATCAACAATGGATTTTCTCAACACCTTAGAGATGAACCAGCGAATATCCTCCAGTTTGATCAAGCTCCAGTCACTCCTCTTTGCAGCCTGATGAGATTAGTAGAACCATCCTCTGGAAGTATGAGCTGTAATTTTTCATGATTAAAGAGCTGGAAGAGAAACAAAAAGCCTCTCCATCTCAACTGTGTGAGAGACAAAGTTTGCAACATGTCAACTCTCCAAATTGTCGGTCTACTAATTCCCCTTCTTAGGGGGCTTATCCTCACATTCTTTGAGTTTCAAAGCAGGGAAAGTGGGAAGTAAATTTCTCTCTCCATTTGGTTGGTATTTGCATATCATGAAGCATGCCTCCACAAATGCAGGTTGAGAGTTTTGTTCCTAACTCCATGTAGCACTGTTCTAACTCTGAACACGTCAAAAGGATGAAGAAATAAAATGCATCTACTGCTGGCAAGATGCCCTCTGCTATTCCACTCCCTCTGTATGACAGGTTATGTTAAGGTGATTTGTTAAAACTTGATGTTGTCTTATCCCACTACTGGATAAATTCCCTGAGAAAATCATGATGCAAAAAGACACATGTATCCCAATATTCATTGCAGCAGTATTTATAAAAGCCATGACATGGAGGTAACCTAAATGTCCATCGCCAGATGAATGGATAAAGAAGATATGGTCCATATATACAGTGGAATATTACTCAGCCATAAAAAGGACCAAAACGGAGTCATTTGTAGAGATGTGGGTGCACCTAGAGTCTGTCGTACAGAGTGAAGTAAGTCAGAAAGAGAAAAACAAATATTGCATATTAATGCATATGTGTGGAATCTAGAAAAATGGTGCATGAACCTATTTGCAGGGTAGAAATAGAGACATAGACGCAGTGAGTGGACATGCGGACATGGAAGGGGAACGTGGGCCAAGTTGGGAGATTAGGACTGACATGTACACACTGCTGTGCATGGAACAGATAGCTAGTGGGAAGCTGCTGTATAGCACAGGGAGCTCAGCTCAGTGCTCTGTGATGGCCTGGAGGGGTGGGAGGGAGGCGATACATGTATCCACATAGCTGATTCACTTCACTGGACTGGAGAAACTAACATAACAATGTAAGGCAGCCATACTTCAATTTAAAAAAAAGAGTAAACCGCAACGCATACACAGTATTTCCAGTTAGTTACCAAGAAGCATGTTACCAACAACCCATCATAAATACAGAACATCACGCCCTGACTAGCCCAGTAGCCCAGGAATCCTAGCCAGACCAGGTCTGGCCGTTTATAAGGGAAGGAACGGATGTACATAGGGTCTGAGTGGTTCTAGTGACAGAGCCGGGTCGAGCCCAGGGTTTGTGACAACTGCAGATCGAGTGCTGTTTTTGTTTTCGCCGCAGCACAACATGACTGCGTCATCGACACATTGGCTTGTTTCCCAAGTGGTGTGTCAGCTCGGCGGGACTATCTGACTCATTGCTAATCGACGTGGTGCCAGGAGAGTACTTCATAGATGTAACCAGGTGATGTTTCCTGTGTGGGCCTGACTCGATCAGTTGAAAGGCTCTAAGGGGGAGGTTTGAAGAAATTCTCCCTGGGGATGGCAGCTTCAGCCCCTGCCCGGGAGCCTCCGTTTTCCCCTCCTGATGGGCAGCCCTAGAAGTCTCTGACATGCCCACCTGCCCTCTTAAACGTGGAAGCCAATTCCTTCCAATGAATCTTTTCATATCTATCTCCTATTGGTTTTTCTTTTCCGATTAGAGTTTGACTCATACAGCAAGGCAGCAGCTGTAGTTCAAAGTGGATCCGAGATGCTGGGAGCATTTCATGAGATTTCTATACATGGGAGGAAAGAGAAAGAAAGGCATTGAATCCCACAGATTTTTTACTTTGGGGAACCAGGAGCCTGATCACTCATACACTTCTGTGCAGCACTTATTGCAGAAGTGGACTTGGCCCTTCGACTTGGCCCAATAAGTAGACTTAATTGCAGAAGGACACTGAGGCCAGGATTGCATTCTGATGTAAACGCTGCAGACGTTGGCTCATGCCCACCGGCCAATGTGGAGAAGAGGGAGAGTAGGCAAGAGAAGCATGGATCAGAGGCTGTGTGCGGAAAGGCACTAAGATGATCAATTGGTGCTTCTTGGAAAAACAGCATCAGCAGATTTACCTGCCGCTGGGTCACCTGATGTGAAGGACTGACTCACTGGAAAAGACCCTGATGCTGGGAAAGATTGAAGAGGGGAGGAGAAGGGAACAACAGAGGATGAGATTGTTGGATGGCATCACCGACTCAGTCGACATGAGTCTGAGTAAGCTCCAGGAGCTGGTGATGGACAGGGAGGCCTGGCGTGCTGCAGTCCATGAGGTCACAGAGAGTCGGACACGACTGAGTGACTGAACTGTGAAATAAACTGAGGGCACATTCAAGATGGAAGGGCACAGGTTGAGTTGAAGATAGCCAATGGCTTCCAGAAAGAGGAGGGAGGGTGGAGAACAGGAAGCCAGGCTTTGGGTGTGGCGATTTAGGAATAAACAATAAAGATTACTCGCAAGGAAGATTGTTGAAAACTTCCAGAAAAAAACTATGCATTATTTAGAGCACACTTTTCTGGGTTTTCTGATTCTAGATATTCATTGCCCTGGAGCTATTTTTATAATTTGGAAATTGTAGAGAACTGATTGCCCAGTTAAATCATTCTTGTATATAGACCTGAGAATAAATTTTGCCAAGTGGAGGTCAGTCAATATCCCCAATGAGAAAAACATTTCAATATTCCTTTCCTCCATATAAATTTGTGGTTTGACTTCTTTGAACCTGTTGTAGCATCTTTGTGTTGTCCCTGTTTCATTAATAAGTTAAGTGTGATCTTTGGCCTGGGTTCACTTTATGTTTGAAGGAACCTAGGGGTCACTAGTGTTTCCCAGGTGGTGTTAGCAGTACAGAACCTGCCTCCCAATGCAGGAGATGTAAGAGACGAGGGTTTGATCCCTGGGTTGGGAAGATCCCCTGGAGCAGGGCATGGCAACCCACTCCAGTATTCTTGCCTGGAGAATCCCAAGGAAGGAGGAGCCTGGCAGGCTACAGTCTACAGAGTTGCAAGAAGTTGGGGACATGACTGAAGTGACTTAGCACACGTGTGTGAGAGATAACCAGGCCCCAGAAAAACCCATGTAGCCATTCTTGCAGCACAGACAGTGTAAATAAAAGTAAACTTTAAAATTTTTCTTTTTTAATTAGGGGAAAAATTCAGATCCTTTATCCTGAGTTTGACATCAAGAAATGTTTTTATGGCTTTGGAAAGAAGAGTTAAATGCACTTTCTATGTTTCATAATTATATACATGTCTGTTTATATAGGTACGATTTCTGTTTTACCTGCTTTCAAAAACCACACTGGAAGTGAAGGAGTAAAAGGAAAAAGAAGAATAGATTGTCTAGTAGGAGGCCAGACCCTCACCTTGCAAAGAGCAATGTCATCTGCAGAAACACAGAGCAGATGGTGAAAAGCCATATGATAAAAATAACAGAAGGCTACATGGTGAATATATCACAACAGGTGGGCAGCTAGTGAGAATGATGAACAGAAAGTAAAAGACAAGGAAGGAGAAGCTCACCCCAGGTCACCAGGTCTGAGATGGTAAGGTACCTTGCACGTTGGATTTATGCCAACAGTCTCCAAAGAGCCAAGGGTACTTTTGCCTTCAGGATCATGTGGCCTTTCTTTTGCAGGTGGGCAGGGTCAGGACAGTGCAGACTTGGGGCAGCTGACAAGGCCAATTCTCCTTTGTGAATGGGTACGCTGTGGCAGGGGTAGTGACCATCCCTGCATTGGGATGTCACAGGCTGTTGGGAGAAGGAGCATTGAGGTCTAAGTCTCACATCCAGCTGACCTGACCCAGGGATTGAATCCATGTCTCCTGCATCACTGGGCCACCTGGGAAGCCCAGATAAAAGATAAGAGACCACATATTTCTCATTCTCAAAGTCAGAAGACCTCCCCAACTACACACATGCAGAAGGGCTCCTTGGAGTTCAAAAGGGGAGTGACGTTAAGTGATGCTAACTACCCACAAGCCTCTTTGGTAGAATCCGTCTTGGCTAAGAGATGTTTATGCACACATGGGAGGACCCTTTGTTGTTGTTGTTGTTGAGCTGTTAAGTCAGCAAAGTGTCTGACTCTTTGCGACCCCATGTGCTGCAGCATGCCAGGCTGCCCTGTCCTTCACTATCTCCCGGAGTTTGCTCAAACTCATGTCCATTGAGTCACTGATGCTCTCCAGTGATCTCATCTTCTGTTGCCTCCTTCTCCTGCTGCCCTTAATCTTTCCCAGCATCAGGGTCTTGTCCAATGAGTCAGCTCTTTGCATCAAGTGGCCAAAGTATTGGAACATCAATGTGAATCAGCCACAGGTACACATGTGTCCTCCCATCCTGGACCGCCATCCCACCTCCCTCCCCACCCCCTCCCTCTGGGTTGTCCCAGGGCACCAGCTTTGAATGCCCTGCTTCATGGATCAAACTTGCACTGGTCATCTATTGTACATATGGTAATACACAAGTTTCAGTGCTATTCTCTCAAATCATCCCACCCTCACCTTCTCCCACCTAGTCCAAAAGTCTATTCTTTACATCTGTGTCTTTTCTGCTGTCTTGCATACAGGGTCTTTCTAAATTTCACATATATGCACTAATATACTGTATTGGTGTTTTTCTTTCTGACTTACTTCACTTTGTATAATAGGCTCCAGTTTCATCCACCTCATTAGAACTGACTCAAATGCATTCTTTTTAATAGCTGAGTAATATTCCATTGTGTATATGTACCACAGCTTTCTTATCCATTTGTCTGCTGATGGACATCTAGGTTGCTTCCATGTCCTAGCTATCATAAACAGCACTGTGATGAACATTGGGGTACATGTGTCTCTTTCAATTCTGGTTTCCTCAGTGTGTATGCCCAGCAGTGGGATTACTGGGTCATATGGCAGTTCTATTTGTTTTTTAAGGAATCTCCACACTGTTCTCCATAGTGGCTGTACTAGTTTGCATTCCCACCAACAGTGTAAGAGGGTTCCCTTTTCTCCACACCCTCTCCAGCATTTATTGCTTGTAGACTTTTTAATGGCAGCCATTCTGACCGGCATGAGATGGTACCTCATTGTGGTTTTGATTTGCATTTCTCTGATAATGAGTGATGCTGAGCATCTTTTCATGTGTTTGTTAGCCATCTGTTTGTCTTCTTTGGAGAAATGTCTGTTTAGTTATTTGGCCTACTTTTTTATTGGGTCGTTTATTTTTCTGGTATTGAGTTGCATGCTGCTGCTGCTGACTGCTGCTGCTAAGTCGCTTCAGTTGTGTCTGACTCTGTGCGACCCCATAGATGGCAGCCCACCAGGCTCCGCCATCCCTGGGATTCTCCAGGCAAGAACACTGGAGTGGGTTGCCATTTCCTTTTATATTTTGGTGATTAATTCTTTGTCAGTTGTTTCATTTGCTATTATTTTCTACCATTCTGAAGGCTGTCTTTTCACCTTGCTTATAGTTTCCTTCTTTGTGCAAAAGTTTTTAAGCTTAATTAGGTCCCATTTGTTTATTTTGTTTTTATTTCAATTTCTCTGGGAGGTGGGTCATAGAGGATCTTGCTGTGATTTATGTCAGAGAGTATTCTGCATATGCTTCCCTCTAAGAGTTTTATAGTTTCTGGTCTTACATTTATATCTTTAATCCATTTTTGTGTATGGTGTTAGAAAGTATTCTAGTTTCATTCTTTTACAGGTGGTTGACCAGTTTTCCCAACACCACTTTTTAAAGAGATTGTCTTTTCTCCATTGTATATTCTTGCCTCCTTTGTCAAAGATAAGGTGTCCATAGGTGCATGGATTTATCTCTGGGCTTTCTATTTTGTCCCATTGACCTAATATTTCTGTCTTTGTTCCAGTACCATACTGTCTTGATGACTGTAGCTTTGTAGTATAGTCTGAAGTCAGGAAGATTGATTCCTCCAGTCATTTTCAAGGTTGCTTTGGTTATTTGAAGTGTTTTGTGTTTCCATGCAAATTGTGAAATTATTTGATCTAGTTCTGTGAAAAATACCACTAGTAACTTGACAGGGATTGCATTGAATCTATAGATTGCTTTGAGTAGCATACTCATTTTCACTATATTGATTCTTCCAGTCCACAAACATGGTATATTTCTCCATCTATTTGTGTCATCTTTGATTTCTTTCATCAGTGTTTTATAGTTTTCTATATATAGGTCTTTTGTTTCTTTAGGCAAATTTATTCTTCAGTATTTGTTGTTGTTGTTGTTGTTGCAATGGTGAAAGGGATTGCCTCCTTAATTTCTCTGTTTTTTCACTGTTAGTGTGTAGGAATGCAAGGGATTTCTGTGTATTAATTTTCTATCCTGCAACTTTAGTATATTCATCGATTAGCTCTAGTAATTTTGTGGTGGTGTCTTTAGGGTTCTCTATGTAGAGGATCATGTCATCTGCAAACAGTGAGAGTTGTATTTATTCTTTTCCAGTCTGGATTCCTTTTATTTCTTTTTCTTCTCTGATCAAAAGCATAAATTCTTTGGCTCTCAGCCTTCTTTATGGTACAACTCTCACATCTGTACTTGACTACTGGAAAAACCATAGCTTTGACTATACCAACCTTTGTTGGTAAAGTGATATCTCTGCTTTTTAACATGCTGTCTAGGTTTCTCATAGCCTTTCTTCCAAAGAACAAGTGCCTTTGAATTTCATGGCTGTGGTCACCGTCCACAGCGATTTTGGAGCCCAAGTAACAAATATGGACTCTGAACCAGGCAAATCAAAATGAGTGGCCAAAGGAAATATGGAAGAAATGCCTCACATAAGTTACTTAAATTTCCATGAGGGCACAACTTTTCTCTCTTTGAGTTTTGTCCCTGTCTATCTACACATACTGTTCTCTTTCTCCTCCTAATAAACACTTCACTTGTTTCATTACTTTCTGTCTTTGTGGGAATTTTTTTTCTGCAAAGTCAAAGAGCCAGGGCCTTGTCACTGACCACTTATCCAGTGGCTAGGATTTGGGGCTCTCACTGCTGCACCTGACCTCAATTTCTGGCTGGGAACCAAAGTCCTGCCTCAAGCCACTGCAGGTTGCAGCCACCAGAGAGCATATCAGGGTACATTCTACTATTTTCTTAATATATGTGGTTGTACTGAGAGTGATAATTACTGCAAATTTCAAGATGAAGTTGCATGAGATCCATGAGGACAGAGATTAATACTGTCTACAATGCAATTGAAAAAAATTTTACTAAAGGTCTTTTTCAAGGAAATTATCACAGAACTAAATTGATATGTGTCTACTCTATAAAAATATCATGTGTCTCAAGAGGTAAATTACAGATTTTATCCAGAAAAAGCATTTGGGAAACTGAGATAATACATTAACACTCTTTCTATCTAGGAACTGCTGTTAAGAGGAGGATCTAGACAAAAACTGAGCTCCAGACAGGGGAAGAAGAACAAACCTGTGGGATATGTGGAAAAAATAGAGACATAATTTGAAGAGGCAGTAGGGGCACACATGTGTTGACCAAGAGACAAGGGAGTTGGACAAAATGGTGGTTGAAAAATTCAGAGGACCAGCCTCAGAGACCTGGAAATGCACCAGTTAGGGGACAATGTCTGTGTGGGTTCATGTAGCTCAAAACCCATGTTGTATCCTGAGAAGAGTTACAAGGAGCTCTCACCATGGGCAGGAGCAGGGTGGGAAGGAAAGAGGCACTGGCAAATTTCAAATAAAACTGAAAATTTCCTTAGAATTTATAGTACATGAAATGCTTTGACCTTGTGTATGTGAGTGACATTTTAAAACATGGTTCTCAAGATATGTGTTGGCTGTGTCCCTCATTGGCATATGTGCTCAGTTGTTAAATAGTCCAGCTCTTTTGTAACCCCATGGACTGTATTCTGCCAGGCTCCTCTGTCCATGGGATTTCCCAGGCAAGAATATCAGGGTGGGTTGCCATTTCCTTTTCCAAGGGATCTTCCCAAACCAGGGATCAAACCCACATCTCCGGCATTGGCAGGCAGGTTCTTTACCACAGAGTCACCTAGGATGATACCCCTCTCATGGTTTCAGTTCAGTTCAGTCACTCAGTCATGTCCGACTCTTTGTGACCCCATGGACTGCAGTTCACCAGGCTTCCCTGTCTATCAAACTCAAACTCATGTCCATCGAGTCAATGATGCCACCCAACCATCTCATCTACTGTCGTCCCCTTCTCCTCCTGCCTTCAATCTTTCCCAGCATCAGGGTCTTTTCCAGTGAGCCAGTTCTTTGCATCAAGTGGCCAAAGTATTGGAGTTTCAGCTTTAGCATCAGTCCTTCTAATGAATATTCAGGACTAATTTCCTTTAGGACAGACTGGTTGGATCTCCTTGCAGTCCAAGGGACTCTCAAGAGTCTTCTCCAACACCACAGTTCCAAAGCATCAATTCTTTGGCACTCAACTTCCTTTATAGTCCAACTCTCACATCCATACATGATTACTGGAAAAACCATAGCTTTGACTAGATAGACCTTTGTTGGTAAAGTAATGTCTCTGCTTTTTAATATGCTGTCTAGGTTGGTCATAATTTTTCTTCCAAGAAACAAGCATCTTTTAATTTCATGTCTGCAGTCACCATCTGCAGTGATTTTGGAGCCCCCCAAAGTAAAGTCTGTCACTGTTTCCATTGTTTCCCCATCTATTTGCCATGAAGTGATAGGACTGGATGCCATGATTTTAGTTTTCTGGATGTTCTCATGGTTTAGCAGAGGGAAAAATGAAAGTTAGGGACCAGTGATGTCCTTTGCAGGTTGTGCAAGAAATTCACAGTGGTCCTGGGATAGAGGAGAGAGGAACCAGGATTTCAGATCCTTGGAGCTGAGCACAAGACAGTGAATTGCTTCTTGGGATTTATCAGAGCAGCTTGAGTGAGTCATCGCCTGGAGGATTTGGGAGTAAATAATGAATCACATGCCTTGGGGACAAGGAAGGAATAGGATTTCCGGCCTGTGAAAGGATACAGTTGCTATAGGGCTGCTCCTGATACTTCCAAATGTCACATTTCCTCATACTGGTGACCACTCTTCTAGTCTTAGTAATGGTTACATCTACTGAGTACCTACTATGTGCCAGGCATTGCTTTCCATGTATCAATTCATAGACATAATCTAGGAGATGGTCTTACAGGTTAGAGTGGAGAAACTCATCACGTTAAGTTAGCTAGAGTTTGTGCTTTAAGGCATAACCATTTTCCGTTGTCAGGTTTAGTAATTCCTGGGTCTGTTAAGCAGGGTTCTGATAGGAACATTTGCCTCAGGCCTTCGCATGTTTGCATAATTTGGTTTTAGCTTACTCTGCTAATTTCAAATCCTTCAAGGGTTGGAACAATTCATATACACAGTGTAGGTGGTTGGTGACCTGTAGTGATCTGAAGGAAGTACATAGGTTCTATCTCTCTTTGTAGGCTCTCCCACTCTTTGGGGAACATGGTATCTTTGTCCTTTTATATGTTTTAAATCTACTCTGTTGTTCATACTTCCAAATAAGACAGGCAGTTCCTATATAAGACCCTTTAAAGGCTGAGCTTGGAAAGCGTGGTCATCTTCTTCCTTTCACGTGCTGGTTGACCAGATGGCTGTGGCCCCTTTATAGATACTAAGTCATAAAGTTTGGGTTCCAGGACATGCCAATTTATTTATTTTTAAAATTAATTTTTATTGGAATATAATTGCTTTAACAATGTTGTATTAGTTTCTACTGTATGGCAAAGAGAATTAGCTATATGTATATGTATATATATATATATATCCTCTTTTTTTTGGATTTCCTTTCCATTTAAGTCACTACAGAGCACTGAATAGAGTTCCCTTGCTATACAGTAGTTTCTCATTAGTTATCTGTTTTATACATAGTATCAATAGTGTGTATGTGTCAATCCCAATCTCCCAATTCACCCCCCCTCTCCCCTTGGTATCTATACGTTTGTTCTGTAGTTCTGTGTCTCTATTTCTGCTTTGCAAATAAGATCATCTATACCATTTTTCTGGATTCCACATATATGCACTGCTGCTGCTGCTGCTAAGTCACTTCAGTTGTGTCCGACTCAGTGCGACCCATAGATGGCAGCCCACCAGGCTCCCCCATCCCTGGGATTCTCCAGGCAAGAACACTGGAGCGGGTTGCCATTGCCTTCTCCAATACATGAAAGTGAAAAGTGAAAGTGAAGTTGCTCAGTCGTGTCCGACTCTTAGCGACCCCATGGACTGCAGCCTACCAGGCTCCTCCGTCCATGGGATTTTCCAGGCAAGAGTACTGGAGTGGGGTGCCATGATATTTGTATTTCTCTTTCTGACTTACTTCACTTTTTATGAGTCTCTAGGTCCCCTCACGTCTCTACAAATGACCCAATTTTCTTCCTTTTAATGGTTGAGTAATATTCCATTGTATATGTACACCACATCTTCTTTATCCATTTCTCTGTTGATGGACATTTAGCTTGCTTTCATGTCCTTGCTATTGTAAATGGTGATTCTATGAACATTGGGGTGCGTGTGTCTTTTTGAATTAGGACATGGCAATTTAAATGAGGGACTGAGTTTTCCTGAGGTCAGACTTGAGGGGTGAAGTGCTATAGGTAATAGTAGTTGAAAAGCAAAGAACCAGGTAAAGACAAGCGAGGAAGTGAGTGGCATGGATCCCTAGGGGAAAAGCAGAGAAGAAAAAACCGAGGCCACAGTTCTCCAAAATGAGCTTCTTACAGAGCAACACCTTACATCCTGGAAGTGCGGAAGGCAGGAGCCCTCAATAGATGCTGAGTTATCCCTTTTCTGTTGCTCATGTGTGTTGCAATAATTAGGAGGGCACACAACTGATGGAGTTTTCCTAGCCTGTGGAAGCATGGGAGGACATGTGGCTTTATAAGTCTATTAGATAAATTAAAAATTTAAGAGCAATAATGTCAGCAATAGTCACCATTAAACAGAGATCTCGGGAGCAGAACAGACCTTTTAAGCATCTGTTTTACTTGCGGCCCAGTATTTATCTCTTTGGCTCAGGCCCAAGGACAGAGCTGGCAAGGACCCAAACCTATCCCCAGAGTTGCCTCTTGGGATCTAAAAACTCCAGACGGCCAGAATTGAAAGCTGTCTCTCTGGGTTTCAGAGGTCTGTTACAATAATTCTGAGCTATTCCAGAGAATGCATTAGAAAATGGAAACAATTCAAGAATTATTTGTCTTGCTTGCTTTCAAAATCAGCTCTTAAAAAAGGGTTGAAATGAGTTATAAATCCTTTCAGAGAGAATGTGTACATGGTGCAATGCATGCCTAAATGGTTTGGTTTCTTACTGTGAGATGTTTATATGTGATGGAGAAGCTTGTAAATTTTGGACCTTCAAGGGTCCAACCCAAAGGGTGATCCAGAGGTAGTTTGATGATGCCACTGTCCAACACAGTTCTTTGTGTCCCAGCATGTACCTTGCCTGATACTCGGCTGGCTTTACTTCTGACCCTGAAGCTTGGCCTGGGCAATCGTGGGAGCCTCATGTCTGTATGATCTGGGGCAATTCCTTGTCCATCTCAGAGATACAGACACCAATTCCACTGGAGGATGCACCATTATCTCTGTCTCTCCAGATAATTCCCCCACCCCTTTTTTGTCATGCTCAGCATTTCCTCCTACTTTGCCAAGCCTTCTTTCTTATCCACCACCTTCCATTCCCTATTTTTATTTCCCCCTTCTGACCTTGAAGGCTCCAAAGCCTGGCATTGACTACCCTTTGACACATGAGTTTAATAGCAGTGGAGTGGAAATTCCTGAGTGGATGAGGATGGACATGGGGCAGGGCATGGTGGGTGGACTCAGGGTCCACCCTCAGCCCAGGGTACTGGGTTGAGGACATGGTCTGAGGGACATCACAGCCACAGTTGTCATCAGAGGTGAGTTGTGTACATTCCTCCCATCCTGCTGCTGTGCTCTGCTTTGGGTCCTGATCTCAGATGAAATAAAAGTTCACACCAAAGTCTGGGGCTGAGAGTTTTGGGTGGGTGGGAACTCCTTGGAAGAAAAGTTATGACCAACCTAGATAGCATATTCAAAAGCAGAGACATTACTTTGCTAACAAAGGTCCATCTAGTCAAGGCTATGGTTTTTCCAGTGGTCATGTATGGATGTGAGAGTTGGACTGTGAAGAAGGCTGAGCGCTGAAGAATTGATGTGTTTGAACTGTGGTGTTGGAGAAGACTCTTGAGAGTCCCTTGGACTGCAAGGAGATCCAGCCAGTCCATTCTGAAGGAGATCAGCCCTGGATATTCTTTGAAAGGAATGATGCTAAAGCTGAAACTCCAGTACTTTGGCCACCTCATGCAAAGAGTTGACTCATTGGAAAAGACTCTGATGCTGGGAAGGATTGGGGGCAGGAGGAGAAGGGGACGACAGAGGATGAGATGGCTGGATGGCATCACTGACTCAATGGACATGAATCTGAGTGAACTCCGGGAGTTGGTGATGGACAGGGAGGCCTGGCGTGCTGCGATTGATGGGGTCGCAAAGAGTCGGACAGGACTGAGTGACTGAACTGAACTGAGGATATAGTAATGAACGGGGAAGGCTGGCGTGCTGCGATTCATGGGGTCGCAAAGAGTCAGACACGAATGAGCCACTGAACTGAAGTGAACTGAACTGGGAATCGTGATGTGAAATGCAAGGCTGATGTGGGCCTTGTGTGCCTCCCACCTACCCTCCCAGCAGAATGTCCAGGTGGAGGGCCAGGTGAGGGTCAGAGACCAACCCTGCCCTCGACAAGAGGACAGGGGTCTGGGCACAGTCATGTGCTGGACTCTGAGACTTCTTCCTGAGTAACAGCAGTATTTACACTCTTGGATATTCTTCACACATGTGACTCATGGCTCTTTTCTCAAATCTGGAAGAAGTCAGTCAAAGAACAATGTGCTTTGCAGACAGATGAGCAAATTGGCAGACAGATGGGGGACAGTTAGATAAACAGAGATGGACAAAGGTGAGCCAGTAGCCTGCAATGTGTCCAGAGCAACAGAAGTCTGGTGTTTGGATATATTTCCGACTCACTAAGTTTAACCACCTGTTCCTTCTTGTGTTTTTTTTTTAAGGATAAGCTTTTTAAAAAAAGCTATTAAGAGACATCAAAATGATTCTTAGGCATTAGGCTGCTGTTAAAATGTTTTGATGGATTTAGAATAAATATGTTGGAGACATATGGATTTCACTTTTTTCTTTAATTAAATGTGAGGACGTTAAAATAAAAGTATAATTCTCTATAAAAATAGAGTTTGATATTTTTTATGGGGGGTTTATTAAACAAGGTTTATATGAAAATCAAAATAAGTGTGTTTAAGGCATGGATAGACTGGGGCTTCCCTGGTGGCTCAGATGGTAAAGAGTTCTGCCTGCAGTGCAGGGGACCTGGATTCAATCTCTGGGTTGGGAAGATCCCCTGGAGAAGGGAAGGGCAACCCATTACAATATTCTTGCCTAGAGAATTCCATGGACAGAAGAGCCTGGCTACAATCTATGGGGTCACAGAGTTGGATACCACTGAGTGACTAACACTTTCACAGTTTCACTTTCTATGGGTACCCTAAAGGCTGCTTAAAGAAAATGAAGTCGCTCAGTCATGTCAGAGTCTTCGTGACCCCATGGACTGTATCCTACCAGGCTCCTCTGTTCACGGAACTTTCTAGGCAAGAGTACTGGAGTACTAAGGCTGCTTAGATCAATTAATATTGGGTAAGGCAGAGACTGGAGGCTTTCTTTGAGAGCTAAGCTGGTTAAATTACTAGAAAGTTAAAGTAAAGTCGCTCAGTGGTGGCTGACTCTTTGTGACCCCAGAGGACCCCGTCAGGCTCCTCTGTCCATGGGATTTTCCAGGCAAGGATACTTGAGTGAGTTGCCATTTCCTTCCCCACCCAGGGATTGAAACTGGGTCTCCCGCACTGCAGGCAGACTCTTTACTGTCTGACCCACCAGGGAAGCCTGGTTAAATTACTAACATGTGCAATAATATCTGTAGGAGTCATCAAGAAAGAGTCTCTCACTGTCTATACACAACCTAGGCTTAGGAGTCTTATTAAGAGTGCCTGGGTGTGCAAAGGATCACAGTTCATGAGGTTCTTGGAGAAAATCTGTGGATGAATTTGAGTAAAAGGGTTGCCTGGAGTCTGGACATGTGAACCTCAAAGGGAAAGTTTTCCTTTGTGTCCTGACATCAGTTAAGGGACAGGGCTACCTGCAGGAGGTTGTCATTCCACCCAAGAGACCCAGTCTGTAGAGGCAAAGGGTAGATGCCTGATTAACTCAGCCTGATGGCATCCATGCATTCACATCACTCAGCTAGACTCTGAACAGCCTTCTGACTATAACTTGGCTCCCTCAGTAGCCCTTCTTCCAGGTTGTGACATTTCCTAAGTTGGCTTCTGGTTTATGCATCAGTCTGCTGTGAGTTTAGTTCTTGTGAGTTTGGCTCCCTGAGCTCAACATTCTCTATGGGCCTTGACTCAGGCAAGTTGCTGCTCTTGGGGCCTGAGGGCCAGGCTCTGGAACATGGTGATGACTCCAACCATCACTCGCCAGGCCTGTCCAGAACAGTATCACCATTCAACCACACTGCAGTCATTTCTTATTAAGGTAACTGTACCACAACAGAGGGTGACACTTACCATCCTTTCCTGGCTTATTGCACTGCACACACTTTACATGAATCCTTCCAGTAAAACTACCTAGTGATTCTACGGGACTATTACTCATTGTCTTTTACAGATGAGAAAATGGAGACAAAATCAAACAAAGGACTTTTCCAAAAATCTTAGTTAACGGTCTGTGGGGACTCTTGTATGAGGCCAGGTGGGACAGTACAGAATCCATGTGCCCAACCGCACACTGACCAACCTGCTAAACTAGCTCAGAAGACCAGCCAGCCATAGACAGCCAGGAGATCACCTTAAGGTGTGCACACCTGTCTGGACAGACGTAGTTAATTAACTTGGATTTATAAGTGTTTTTGCATTCGTGACCCTTCACTAGGAATTGTGTAGGAACTAGAGATGGTAAGAAATGATGATCTATGTCTCTACTCTCCTTTCCCTCTTGCTTCACATCTCCAGCCCTTCTCCCCAGCCTCACTTTCAACCAAAGACCCAGCTTCCTCTTTCATCGAGAAAGCTGGTGCCCTCATAGGGAAAGGCCCACAAATCACTAGGTGTCACCTGCCCGCCTGTGCCTCCTTGCCTGTCTCCTCTGGACTTGGTCCTGTTATTAGCCATGAACCCCCGCAGCCCCCATTCGAGGCCACCCATCTTCATCCTGTGCTTCAGCTTCCCACCTTTCCCTTTTGCCTGTTAATGGACACCACGGCTCAGCCCTTCTCCTCTTTCTTGGCGCTTTCAGCTTCTTCCAGTCTGCTGTCATTAATTGTCCTCAAAAGAAAAATCTCTCCTTGTCCCCATCCACATCCCCCTGTTGATTTTGGTCTCCATTTCTCTGCTCTCTCTTTTACGGCAAGCTCTTTAGATGACCTACTCATTCTGCCTCTCTGATCATTTCTGCCCCTCTCTCTTCCTTTCTTATGAGTGACTCTTTCCCAGGCCCTCAGCGGCTCCTGCCCAGTGGATACCCCCTCTGACCCACAGCTCCTCCTCTTGCTGAACCGTCTGTGGTGGGTGGCACACTTGATCACCCCCTTTCTAGACAGTCCCCCCATCTCCTCCCCCACATCCTCTTCACTTGACTTCTCACTGCTGCATTCTTCTTCTTCCCCCGCCCCCGCCCGCCCTTGGCTGGTTTCTCATTATCTAGGCTGTCCCAGGGCTCAAGCCCTCCGACCTGTCCTCTATTCCATCCTCACTCTGGATTTAAATACTCAACTGTGTGCTGATGGTGGTCAAATGGAGGATTCATGTCTCCAGCCTGAACCTCCCTTGAGCTCCGGACTCACATATCTGACCGCCTCGGTTCCACCACCCCCGCCTCCCTTGTCTCTGCATCCTTTCCGACTGGCCTCACTGCCTCCATTGTCACGTCTCTGAAAATCTATTCTCAATGCAGTGGTCCTTTCAAAATATACGTCGGCTCTTGGTAGTATTCCTTCTCTTGCTTTCACGGAACAATGCCAAAAGTCAGCACTATGGTGGGCAGTTCTCAACCTGAGGTCTCAGGGAGCAGGGACCACCTGGTGGTCGTGTGCTCCTCCCACCACCCTCAGCCCAGGGTGGGATTGGGGGGCCTGCCTCTGTCTCCACTGCTGATTCTAGAAATGAGGGTGCAAGGTTTGTGGGGCCCTCTCTGGACATGGTCACCCCCCTTCAGTTTGAATCACAACTCTCTCTCTCTCTAATAAATAGGCAAAATTCTCCTTAAAAGAAAGAGAAAGTGTTAGTCATTCAGTTGTGTCTGACTCTTGGTGACCCCATGGGCTGTCATTTACCAGGCTCCTCAGTCCATGGGATTCTCCAGGCAAGAACCCTGGAGTGGGTTGCCATTTCCTTCTCCAGGGGATCTTCCCAACCCAGGGGTTGAATCTGGGCCTCCTGCATGGCAGGTGGATTCTTTATGGTCTGAACCACCAGGGAGGCTCATTGAAAAAGGAATCTGAAAGCAGAAGCTGGACTTCCAGGAATCTGGAACTGCAATGCTTCACCCCACCTCCCCAAGCCCAGCTCTGGGTTGGGAGTCTCCACCTTTTCTAGGAATTCCAAATGCCAAGCCCCATCCTGTGTCCTCCTCTGCCTCCAGCCCAGTGCTTTTGTCCTGGACCTGAGCTGGAGAGCCTGAGCAATCCCCGCCCCTGGGGGCTGGGCTGCTCTGGGCCCCACCTTTGACTTTGGGCTCCCTCGGCTTTCACTGCAGGTGGTCCTGTGCTTCTGAGGTTGCTGCTACACACACAGCTGCTGAGAGTTCATTGGTTGGATTTCCCCTTATTACAAAGGATAAATTTGACCCTTTCCAGGACAGCTGCCTCAGGGTCAGCACCTGATGGCAGTCCAGTCCTCAACCTCCTGTGTCTGCCTGCAGATGCCTCAGGGCCAGGACACATCGGGCAGTCCACTTCAGTCCAGTTCAGTCGCTAAGGCAAGAACACTGGAGTGGGTTGCCATGCCCTCCTCCAGGGAGTCTTTCCGACCCAGGGATCAAACCTGCGTCTCTTATGTCCCCTACATTGTCAGGCAGGCTCTTTACCAATAGCGCTACCTGGGAAGCCCTTCGAAAGCTATCATAGGATCCAGCAATTCCATCTTAGCACATACCTAAAAATACTCAAAACACCAGTTCAAAAAGATCCATGTGCCCCAATGTTCTTAGCAGGACTATTTATAATAGGCAAGATATTGAAACAACCAAAGCGTCCATTGATGGATGAATGGATAAAGACGTGGTATATATTGTACAATGGAATACTACTCAATCACAGAAAAATGACATTTTCCCATTTGCATTAATATGGATGCACTTAGAGGGCAGCATACCAAATGAAATAAATCATAAAGAGAAAGATATTGCATGATATCACTTACGTGTGAAGTCTAAAAAAAAGTACAACAAACCAGTGAATGAAATAAAAAAGAAGCAGACTCACAGATCCAGAGAACAAACTGGTGGTTGGTTACCGATGGGGAGTGGACAGAGGGGCGGTTTAGGGGTGGGGGAGTGGGAGGTACACTGTGGGGTATAAGATCAGCTCAAGGATGGATTCTGCAACATGAGGAATGTAGTCACTATTTTGTAATAGTTGTAAGTGGAGTGTAACATTTAAAATTGTATAAAAAATAAAAAAAATTAATAAATAAAGCTGCACACCTTAGTTGCAGTTTCACACATCTGTGGGTTGACAGCTGAACAAACACATAGTAGGAAATGTGGACCCAAATGGACACAGTCTGGATAGCCAGAAAGTAAATTGGTAAGATGACCAAGTCCAAGCTCAGGGTAGCATTTGGATAACTGAATACACAGTAGACCTAAGTGAGTGAAAGTTGCTCAGTTGTGTCTGACTCTTTGTGACCCCACGGACTCTATAGTCCATGGAATTCTCCAGGCCAGAATACTGGAGTGGGTAGCCTTTCCCTTCTTCAGGGGATCTTCCCAACCCAGGGATCCAACCCAGGGATCGAACCCAGGTCTCCCTCATTGCAGGCAAGGTTTTTTTTTTTTTTTTTTAATCAACTGAGCCACAAAGGAAGCCCAAGAATACTGGAATGCATAGCCTATTCCTTCTCCAGTGGATCTTCGCAACCCAGGAACCGAACCCAGGTCTCTGCATTGCAGGCGGGTTCTTAACCAACTGTGCTATCGGGGAAGCCCTGAATCCACAGTCAACAATTTAGGAAAGACCAAGCAAGAGGCCAAAGATAATCAGACTCGAGGCAATGTTGGTTCAATGAAGAGAAACCATCCAATGCAAGTGCTTGAAGCTCAACCCGCCTACCTGCAAGTGCCAGTAGCATTACTGTTTGGTTTCTGTTGTGTGGTCCAGGATCAAGGAAACAACATTCTTATCCTTACTAGTTCTGTTTCCAAAGTGCCCAGCCTTGAGCTGATGGTTTGATAGACACTGGTTTGCACTTGGGTGCCATTCAAACACTATTTGCATGTGCTGTGCCAGAAATATTGACTCCACAGTAGAGGATTTAAGAGAAAGACAAACAGACCAAAGCCTGGTTTGAAAACAACTGGTTCCATCATGATGATTAAACCATGAGCCACCTCCCCTCTCACCCCTTCCCCAACCCCTGCAGTCAGCCCTTTTCAGTTTTCCTTTTCAGGTTTCTCAAGACAACTCAGAAAGTCTAGGCAGGACTGCCCTTCTTTCCTACAGAAAACACACTGGCCTTATTTGCAACTTCTACTCTATCAGTGGTTGTTAGGTGAAGAAACCACGTGAGAATATTTCTGTGGTTTTTATCTGATGACATCAACACATATCCCTGCAGGGTGTGTTTGGGGGAAATCATTGATTCAAGAGATGCTTCCTCCTCCCAAACAAGAAATTTGAGGCTCAAGTATAAAAGGCAGGTGAATAAGTTGTTTTCTAAACGAAGGGAAAGAGCCAGGATATTTTGTGAATGCATCAAATCTAGTGTGGAGTGAGTGACATGAAATTAGGCTAAAAGGTCACTGAGTCTGAAACCCGTATGTGAGTTTGCTCTTTCTTCTGGAAGGAGAAATACTGCTGGACCCACTGTGTCTCCACCTATCCCTAGTGGATCGGCCAGAAGTGTGTTCTGAAGCTCTTGTCTCCCTTAGTCTCCCTGTCCAGAGCCCTTATTTCCTGGGACTGTGGATTTGGATGCTGTTGTTTTAGTTTGAACAGGATACCAGGTTTCAGAACAAATGTGGGCATGTATTATCTGCCTCTCTCTGGAATGCACCAGAAATTCATACATTTAATTTGTTTGACATTTTGCAAGATAGAACACAAGTTGGAGAAGAGAAAATCAAAGAAAGAAAAGGAATCACGAGATTTTCTTAAGGAAAGGATAAGTTAAAAAAAAAAAAAAAACTTATGTCTGACAACATCCTCAATAGGAGGGATGGATAAATGGTTTCATTTAGGGAATGAGCTCTGTTTGTGGCTTCCAGTCCGCTGTCAATCTGCATCGTGAGAACAAAAAGCATTCGCTTTGAATAACTGAGGCTTGAGAAAGAAAACACAGCAAAATGCTAGTTGTAAACTAAGTAACCTTTAAGGATAATTGAATTATTCCTGTGCCTGAAGTTATAATGTCACATAGCATTGTGACTGTTGTTGCCTTTAGAGGGATTTTTAAAAAAAGAATTACCTTTTTAAAGAGGAATAGAGCTAAAAAGTAGTTCTTAGAACATGCTCATTTTCTACTTATTTCCTTAAGCTGTGACTTGGAATTCCCAGCACGTAGTTTCATGAGATGGGAATGGGTTATTTAGCAACATTGTGGGTTAGGTGAGTGGCAAAGCAGGTATATACACAAAAACTCTCAGAAGTTCCTGAATGGGTCAGATGTCGCTCCAGTGGGCTCTCTGATCAGCTAACTTCTTTCTCCAGCACAGCTCAGCCCCACAGCCAGGAGCCAGGACTGGTCAGGGTGATGGGAGATGTTAGCATCAGACCATTGTTAAGAGCTGTACCCAGCATCAGAGACCAGTGAACATGTTTGTTCCAATCATGTTTGTTTGTATTTTTGCTCAGGTGAAATCCTATCAGGGGAGCTAGAGTGTTGAGTAAACTATGCCTACCACTGAAACCCAAAGGGGGGGAAAATTGTAAAGGTGAATAGGATGGGGGGAAATGGGGTGGGAAGAAGAGGAAGACTGGAGTGGCATGCTGGGAGGAGGTCAAGGGAAGAGGGGGGAACAGCACTGACCCCACTTCAGAGCTGAGCTGTCTTCTTTCTCACACACCCACTCAGAAAACAGCCACCCTCCATGACACCCTGATACACGGTTCTGTCTTGAGACTCACCTACCACTTGCGCCTGAATCCAGTGCCAGAATGTGGGCTCCCTGAGGACCGGCACTGTCTAGTGATCCTCTTTCATGCTCACCTACAGCTCTTCAGTAAGGTTTGCAGAAGGAATGACTGAGAATGCAAAAGGAATCTGCTCTTTACAGTAACTAAGTAAGTAAGTAAGTAAGTGTTAGTCACTCAGTAGTGCCCAACTCTTTGTAACCCCATGGACTGCAGCCTACAGTCTCCTCTGTCCATGAGATTTTCTAGGCAAGGATACTGGAGTGGGTCACCATTTCCTTCTCCAGGAGATCTTCCCAACCCAGGGATCAAACCTCGGTCTCCTGCACTGCAGGCAGATTCTTTACTGACTGAGCTACAAGGGAAGCTCTTTACAGTACGTCAGTTCAAGAAGTGTCCATTGCATCCTGCTGTGGGCCAGGTACAGTCAGTTAGCTGAGCACCGAGATGGGAAGTGGGTGAGAACAAGACAGAGCGACTCCCCTCAAACTGCTCACAGTTCAGTTAGGGTCATAGCAGCTGTGTGACCGGTTCCACAGGAAATGTGTACAAGCCAGGGTGCTGGCTGTGATTTCCTCTGAGGGCAGGGCAGCGTGTTCTGGGGAACAAAGTTGGGCTGCGTTGTTAGACTGGGACAGCACTTCCATTCTCAGTGGGTTCCTAGGGATCCTCCGTGTCATACCGGGCTCTTGATTATGAGGGCTCCTTACACTGGAAAAAGGCAGCTTGGTGGCAGTGGTGACAGCAGCTGTGACAGACACTGGCTGCTCCGACTCCACTTCTGGGTCAGCTAAGGACAGGACAGCTTTACATTCATTTTGCCTCAGGTTTCCTGGAGGTTATTTCCAGGTGCAAAGAAAGACCTGTTATTCAAAATAACACCTCCCTCTCCTCTCCTAAAGTCTGGACTCTGTTGCTTGTAGTTTAGCTTTACAGACAGATTGATATCAAAAAGCTTGAAGCAAATGGCCAGCTGATGGGGGAAAAATCAGTGCCTGCTTTGCAAAGACGGATGTGTGTGTGTGTGTAACCTGTGCACACGTTGGGTTTCGAAGAGAGAAGGGTAGTAGTTCCAGGTTGGATAAAACCACATTCAAAAAGAAGCAGTACTCTTCCACTCTTGAATTTGAAGGTGGCCTGGGTTTTGTAGAATGCCAAGCAGTAGCAGAATAATGTTGTGACTGATGTATAAGCTCTTGGGGAGGGGAGTCCTGAAATTTACAGCTCATGTCTCATTTCGAAGGGACAAAATATAGGCACTGTCCCTGAAGAAGGGATCATGCTAGATTTTGTCAAGCATCTTGTATGCCACCTCATGCTTCTGGAGAGAGGCAATGAGAGTTTCGGTTTGGGGGAAACTCAGACTTTTCTGCACAGGGAGGGCTTGAACCACTCCAGGGCTACCAGCCAAGGTCATTATCTTCTCACTTGAGGGAAGTGGGAAAGGTGGAGAGGGTGCATCTCTGGATTTTAATTTTCCCCCTAAAAGTAGGCTTGGTTGGGAACCTCATGGAATGTGACTTTGTCAGTTGGGAGTTTGCAGTAGTGAAGGAAGAAGGAAGTGTAGAGAGTCACACAAGGGTTTTGAGTTTCGTCTTACATCGGTTCTCCAAGGTTAATAGGTTGTTGGAGACGCGTTTTCATTTTTTGAAGGATTGCAATGTTCTATAATTTGATGGCGTAGCAAATGTATGGATGACATTGCTGTTAAATGCATCAAAATGTACACTCAAGGTTTTGGGAAATAAATTTAGAAAATTCTGTGTTCAGTGAAAAGTGTTTTTACTCAGGCCTTTCCACTCATGGAGTATTTCTCAAGCTGAAAACTTTTTGTTGGGAAGAGTTGAGAGCTCGTGGACCACATGCTCCAGGGAAAACAAAGTAAGAACTCACTCTAAGTTTTCAGAAGGCAAACTTCTTCTTTCTATATTTTTCTTTGTATTGAAATAGACATCAAGGACCTCATCAAACCAATTACAAAATGAGCGTGAAGGGGGAACAAGGCTCAAAATATTTTTTAAAGATCTTTAAAAATGATGCCTCTGTCTTGCACACTAACAAGAATGCATTGATATTGTGAACATTTGCAGGACAGGTATTAACAGTGTGTGTATGAGTATTTAGTCATTCAGTCATGTCTGACCCTTTGCAACCCTCTGAATTTAGCCTGCCAGGCTCTTCTGTCCATGGGATTCTCCAGGCAAGAATACCAGAGTAGGTTGCCATTTTCCTCCTCCAGAGGATCTTCTCCACTCAGGGATCGAACCCGCATCTCCTGTGTCTCCTGCACTGCAGGCGGATTCTTCACTGGTTGAATCACCAAGGAAGTCTTATTGATAAATAGAGTCATTACTTAAAAAAAAAAATATTCAGAGAATGTATGGAGAAGGACCCATGGACAGAGGTGTCTCGAGAAGGAGGAAGTGTTTCAACAGGAGACGCTCACTCTCTTGACACTGATGAGGAAGATTTAAAACACAACTCTTCATGAAAGCTTGAGTCAATCGAGGACGTCTGTATCAGGAACTGAGCCTCACACTTGGGATGCATTGGGAATAAGATACCATCCTGTGTTTCAGAGTTTGCAGACTGCCCTCATGGACAGAATGCTTTGCAGGTCACAAAGAAAAAGTAGTGTCACACTGCTATATTTGATAACAAACAAGGACCTACTGTATAGCACAGGGAACTCTCATCAATCCTCTGTAATAACCTAAATGGGGAAGTAATCTGAAAAAGAAGAGAAACATGTATATGTGTGACAGAATCACTTCACTGTACATCTGAAACTAACACGATGTTGTTAATCAGCTACGCTCCAATCTAAAATAAAAATTTTTTAAATGAAGATGAGAAAGAAGTAAAAAAAAAGAAAGAATGAAAGAAAAAGTGTCATTATTCCTGAATCCTAGGCTCTGATGCAAAGTCCTCAGGGGTCCTTGGGGCTTATATGTACACATGAGTAGGTTATGTTTGCATTTACGTGTATGCGTGAGTATGTGGTATGCACACGACTGCGTGTCATTTGTGTATGCACGTGTGCAAGCTTTTGTATATATGTTCACTCATGTGTGACTGTATACACGTAAATGTCTATATGCACACTTGGGTGTGAGTGTGTGTGTTCATATTTTTTTACACCCATGGGAGCCCTCCCTCAAGGTAGTAGAAATAAGTAACTTGGGTGCTGGTTTCCAGCTCTGTCTCCAAGTAGCTGGGTCAGCTTCTAGGAGCCTCTCCACCACCCTGGATCTTTGGCAATTCTTGGAAGCAGGCTTGCCCTGGAATCTAGGGAGTGGCAAGCTTTTTCTGGAAAGGGCCAGCTGTTCAGTATTTTATTCTTTGCAAGGCACACGTAGTTTCTGTTGAAAATCCTTTTTTTTTCCCATCAACCTTTCAAAACTGTAAAAAGGCATTCTGAGTTCAGGCCTCATAAAAAGAGATGGAGGACCCTGCAGGTGACCCCATTCAGCTCCAGCAGGGCCGGTGTGCCTCACCCAGCAAATTTGTTGCTCTCAAGGCAGACATTTCACTGCCCTGGGGAGTTTGTCAAGGGATGGTCCTGCTCAACCGAGTGGTCAATACAGGCTGGTGGGAACAGGGCCCTGATTCAGGGCCCCCTCTGCTTCTGTTCCTGGAGGAAACATGGGGCCCTAGCTTTGCTGCTTCCTAATTGGGTGGCTTTGACCAAGGCAGGTCACTTCTCTGGCCGCTTGGGTAACTGTGCTTGAAACAGTTTAGATTCCTTTTGGATTTGAAATGGTATGATTTAGTCAGTGCTGCTTGAGAGCAGGCTGTTTTGAGTTCTCTCTTCAGTTCATTCAGTCCCTTCCATGTTGCAGCCCTGCCAGTGGTCCAGGCCTGTGACCTCAGGAGACTGGCCTGGGGGAGTTGACCACCTGCTGGAGGTTGAACTGTGATCCTTAGAGTGGCCCCTCCTCCTTGGTTCAGCCATCTTAGTCTTCATGATTTGTAGGCTGTCTATGGTAGGAAGACATCCCACAGTGCTGGCGGGCTATTTTAAATGTTTAAAGTAACATGTCCACGTTGCTACTTTGCCAACAGAGAAAACTTTCTGCTCAAGGAACCACTTGCGGGTTTCTTGATTCCCAGGGTGTGTCAGCTGAGCTGGGGCTCAGGGTATCAAAGTCAGACACTGCAGGCAGGTCACCCGGGCTCGATGAATGTACGTGCATGTCCTCTAAGAAAGCCTCTGAAAGTGTGGGATGGGAATGCCACCTCTAGAGGCCAGGCACTCATGGTACTGCCCCCAAATTCACAGGCTTTCTGGACAGGCCAAGAATTACCCCAAGTGAGCATCACTCTCCAACCTGTCCCCCTCTCCCTGGTCTCCCCACCTGCCCACCTCCTCTGGGGACCCTCAGCTCTCTGCCTTTCTCTTTCCTCTTTTCCCTCTCCTCCAGGGTCTGTTCTGTTGCCAGATTCACCTTCCAAAGGTTTGCCCACTGATGTCACAAGTTATCTTTTACTCAGAGAAACTTCACAACTGCCCAAAGTTAAAATCAAAACCCAAACTTCACAGTGACTCAGATATCTATAGAGTTGGACAATAAAGAATGCTGAGCACCAAAGAACTGATGCTTTTGAATTGCGATTCTGAAGCAGACTCTTGACAGTCCCTTGGATTGCAAGGAGATCCAACCAGTCCATCCTAAAGGAAATCAGTCTTGAATATTCATTGGAAGGACTGATGCTGAAACTGAAATTCCAATGCTTTGGCCAGCTGATGCGAAGAGCTGACTCGTTGGAAAAGACCCTGATGCTGGGAAAGATTGAAGGTGGGAGGAGAAGGGGATGACAGAGGAGGAGATGGTTGGATGACATCACTGACTCAATGAACATCAGTTTGAGCAAACTCCAGGAGATGGTGAAGGACAGGGAAGTGTGGCGTGCTGGAGTCCATAAAACTGCAAAGAGTCAGACACAACCGAGCGACTGAACAACAACAACATATCCTCCCCCAATCTACATCTTTATTTTCATCTTAGAACATCATGCTAAAAAAAGCGCCTGGATCTCACCCCCAATGCCTGGGTTCAATTGGCTGGGATTGGGCCCAGTTTCTGGGCTGAGAACCATGGCTTTTAGTATCCCTGCTCAAGCTAGCCTCCTCAGAGACCCTTGAATTTGCTAAATGAAAATGTGTGTTACTTCTAGGGTCGGAATAAAATAGTGAAGGCCATTAACAATAAATAACCCTAACTACGCCACGTGCCCTCCTGCCTCTCAGCTTCTGCGGCTGCAGTTTCCTGCCCCTCTTCTCTTTGTTACTCTTCCGTGTGGCCCTAGAGTTTCTCATCCTCAGAGAAACCTTCTTCCAGTTCACCCCAGGGTCCCTGAGCAGAGTAGATGATGCTGTGTGTTGGATCCCATCCACCCAGCATACCCATCTAATTCTGACTTTCCCATCCCCGACTCGACTGCACCTGGGCAGCTTGGCAGAAGGATAGACTGGAGTTAATTCTGAGTTGAGATATGCTTCCTAGGAAAAGGCCCCTTCTGCACAGAGCAGGGCTCACTGGGTCCTACTTCTTGTTGGGACCTAACAAACACCATGATAAGCTTCAGGGACTAAGGTAGGACTCACGGGAAAAGCTGAGTCATTGCCCAGTGAGGTCATCCCCACAGATGCCAGGACTTGTCTAATCAGCATACTCCCCGTAACCTCGTTTGAGTTTATCAGGATGTAAAAGACATCCCCCTGCAGCCAATAGCCAATTAGAAAATACCAGGAAACCCCTGCAGCCAATAAAGATTAGCCAATTAGTAAATACTAGGAAATTCCTGCAGCCAATCAGCCCTTGCCAACTCTCTGTTCTAAAACCTATAAATACTGCTGTAAATCTGGGCTCGGGGCTCCTTGCTCCACTCCACTGCATTGGATGTGGCGAGAGCCCTAGCTCGAACTAGAAATAAAACCCCTTCATGCTTTTGCATTGCTGTGGACGTCTTATTCTCTCAGTTTTGGGGACTTGGACTCTGGGCATAACACTTCTAGGGTGCGGCTGGCGGGGAAAGGAGGGACAGTTTTGAAACCAGCACAGTGGGTTGAGATCCCACGAAACCCTGGATGGCACACAAAGGTGCTTGTATCACGTGGTTGGCAGAATTCCACGGTGTCGTTACCCATTCACAGTCATGGCTAAAGAACTACTTTTTGAGTTGACTGGATATGACACTTTCAAAACAACTTGAATGTTCACAATTCCCATCATCCAAGCATAAAGCCAAGTGAAATGCCTCAAAACACTATGCAAGGAAACCAGTTATTGCAAAGAACGTAAGTACACATTAAATGTCTTCTTGTGAATATCAGCCCCTGTCTGGTGGTTTTCACATGCAGGTGTCTTAACATCAAGGGCTGATGCTTGGGAATGTGTTTGAGGTATAACAGCTATCATTTTCTAAATTAACTTAGACACGAAATAGAAGTAGACTCACAGACATAGAAAACAAACTTCTGGATACCAAAGGGGAGGGAGGGAGGGATAAACTAGTAGATTGGGATTAAGATACACACACTGCTATATAGTGGCTCAGATGGTAAAGAATCCACACTATAGTGAAATCCATCAAATTTACCCCTTTGTTATCAGTGTCTGAGAATAATAGAAAATAATAATAATAGAAGAAAACAATAAAAATCTGTTCTCTTTTACATACAAAATGCAAATTGCTAGACTAAAAGTGTTACAAAATGCTTCTTTCTCTTCCCCCTTTCCCCTGCGTTGTGTTCATATATACAGAGGTTTTTAATTAGCAAGTCAAATATTTTCTTCCAATAAATTCAGTGATTCATTTAAATGCATCTCATGTCAAAACTTCTGAAGAAACTCAAAACGCATATGGGCCTTCATTCCACTGCCTTGCGGTGCTCATAAAACACACTGATGTAAGATGCAGATACCAATGCAGAGGGCACAGATTCAATCCCTGGTCGCGGGGAGATTCTGCATGCTGCTGAGCAGCTAAGCCCGTGAGCCACAGCTGCTGAAGGCCACGCGCCCAGAGCCTGTGCTCCACAGCGGGAGAAGCCAGCTCAACGAGAAGCTCGCACACCGCCATGAAGAGCAGCTCCCGCTTACCGTAACTAGAGAAAGCGCCCCCTACAGCAACGAAGACAGAGTGCAGCCAAAAAAAAAAAAAAAAATCAGAAACCAGTTGACTTTAAAGAGGGAGAAGCATGGGCAGAGATGATCCTAGGCAGGCCTGATCTAATCAGATGAGCACTTAAAAAGAAATTGAACTCCTCCTTGCAGCAGAGATTTGAAGCAAGAGAAGGATTTGAGGGTGAGAGGGCACACAGAGGGGGCTACATGGCAAGGACTTTAGGAGGTGAGCCTGTCCTGGGCCTGCAGCCAACAAAAGCATGGGAGCCCCAGTCCTAACACCTCAAGGAACCGAATTCTGTCAACAGTCAGGTGAGTCTGCAAGAGCACCTGGAAAGGAGTGCAACACTTGCAGATAACTTGACTGCAGCTTCGAGGAACCCTGAGTGAAGGACCTCCTTAACCTGTACCCAACTTCCGAAAACCCCCGGAAACCACGTGATAATAAAGGAGCGACGTGAAAGCCTCATGGCTTGTGGTAGTTTGTTAACTGCAATAGGAGGACTGCGTGCTTTCTCCTCCCCCAAACACCCTTTCTCAAAATAGTTTTCCTTCATGATTTACTAATGCCCTGCCCCTGCCAGGGCTGAGCTGTCATCTCTGGCAGATGAAATGACATGTGAAAGCAAAGTTTTATATGATTGGAGACATTCTCCCAGAACAGAGTGGGGTGGAAGGAAAGGGGGTCCTGTGTACATTCTAACAACTCTTTTTGCAACCTGCTGTCAAAATTCCTAACGCAGTGGCCACAACCCTCCAAGACGTGGAAGGACAAAGTTATATATTAAAAAAGATCCTCTATCTTTTGTCAAGAGCTTCAAGGTAACTTAAGTCTAGATCAGAGACTGGGCTGTGTTTTCAATAGTGAACTAGGATGTGTGGTGGCCCACACTCTTACTGTGACAGCTTGTGGCTCCCCAGTCCTGTGTGGTGACACCCCAACCCCATCCATAGTGTTCCCACTCTGTCTCTGCACGGTGGTAGTGGTGAAGTTGCTCAGTGGTGTCTGACTCTTTGTGACCCCATGGACTGTAGCCTGCCAGTCTCCTCTGTCCATGGGCTTTTCCAGGCAAGAATACTGGAGTGGGTTGCCATTTCCTTCTCCAAGGGATTTCCCCAAACCAGGAATGGAACCCGGGTCTCCTGCATTGCAGGCAGATTCTTTACCAATTGAGCTACGAGGGAAGCACCATGTCTCTGCATGCACGTATGCTAAGTTGCTCAGTCATGTTGCCTCTTTGAGACCCTATGAACCATATAGGCTGCCAAGCTCTTTAGTCCAAGGGATTCTGCAGGCAAGAGTACTGGAGTGGGTTGCCATGCCCTCCTCCAGGGTATCTTCCCAGCCTAGGGATCAAACTCTCATTTCTTACATCTCTTGTATTGGCAGGCAGGTTCTTGTTGCAGCATCACCTGGGAAGCCCTGTCTCTGACCAGTGGCTTTTCTCTGAGAGCAAGGGCATGGGTCAGTAATAATGTGGGTTTGGGGGTGGATCATCTGGTCTTTTCAAACTCCTTAAAGAATCTCGTGTAATTAGAGCTAACCTGTCCTAATTTCAAATCAAAAGACGACATGATTAATATCCTCTAAAAATAGTCAGCAAAAGGCACTTTTAATAAGGTGTCACACATACAGGCTACTTTTTTTTTTTTTTCAGGCTACTTTTAAATATAACCTATGATTAAGTCTGAAGATGTGCCCACTGGAGGAAGCTGGGATACAGACTCACTCCCAGCAGAGGGAGAGCTGCTGGCCAATCCACTCTTTCCACTTTGCTGCAACTCAATTGGCTTAAAGGTCAACTTTCATGCTGGTCTCACAGCATAGAGACCATGGCTTATGAGAGAGAGCATAGAACTCTGGCTTCTGCTCCTCGAGGGTTGGAATCATGAATTTTAGGGGTCTTATCCCCAGTTCCTGGGACTTCCCCAGTGGCTCAAGTGGCAAAGAACCCACCTGCCAGTGCAGGGGATGCAGCAGATGGGGGTTTGGTCCTGGGTGGGGAAGATGCCCTGGAGGAGGAAATGGCAACCCACTCCAGTATTCTTGTCTGGAGAATCCCACAGACAGAGGATCCTGGCAGGCTACAGTCCATGGGGTCGCAAGAGAGTCAAACATTACTGAGCATGTGTGCACATGTCCAATCCCAGCACGGTGCTGCCACATGGAAAGCTTCGTGATATGTTGATTTAACCAGGTAAACTTCACTCATTTTCCCCCCTGCCTGATCCAACCTTGTATTTCTGTTCTTTCCTAAATTCTACTCTCCCTCTGTCCAGATGGATGGGTAATAACATGACCACCCTCCTCTCACCCACAGAAAGTTCTCCTCCATCCCCACCCTCCTGAATGACTCCTCTTACATTCCTGAGCTGGCTTGGGGGCTCAGAGTGGTCCCCTTTTGACCCAGAAGTTTCTGTCCCCCATGGCCCAGACCCTTGAGGAAGTTCAGTCTGAAGACTCTTGGGGAACATTCAAAGTGAAAGATTCTTAGGACAATGCTGTAGGGCTTTGGTAGGATTATCCTGTCTTATAATCATGCATTAGCCCAAAGTCAGCACAGATCCTGTGTTTTACTAAGATACCCTCTCCCGGAACCATAATCATAGGTTGGCTTATGTCTTCCTATGTGGTGTAGGAAGTTGCCAACACAGAAGTTGCAAGAGAAGCAGGTTCAATCCCTGGGTCAGGAAGATCCCCTGGAGGAGGAAATGGCAGCCCACTCCAGGATTCTTCCCTGGAAAATCCCACGGGTTGAGGAACCTGGCAGGCTATAGTCCATGGAGTTGCAAAGACTCAGACACGAGACAGAGCACGCACACAGGCATGGTTGGCTTATTGCAAAACCAAGCCACCCTCAAACTTGGTTATAATTTTCAGCGGCTGCTATCACCATTAGTGCATCAAGTCCTTCTTAGGTACCTGCTGTATGCCAGTTACTGTCCCAGGTCCTGGGAACACAGCAATGAACAAGACAAAGTACTCATGGAATTTATGTTTTGGTGGGAGATCAAAACAGGAAATAATAGCTGCATGTTATAGATGTAATGTAAATTGCAGGAAGTAGTATGTGATATAAACGAAAAGGTGTAAGAATATTTAAGTAATGGGGTGGTGGCTATTTTAGGGTGGGATTGCCTCTCTGATGATATGACACTTGAGAAGAAATAAGATGCACACTTCATGGGGGGAAGGTGATGCAACAGAGGCAACAGTAAGTGCAAAGTCTTGAGCTTAACAGTTGCTTCACTTCAAGCTCTTTAGTAACTGTAGCCATGAAATTAAAACATGCTTGCTCCTTGGAGGAAAAGCTATGACAAACTAGACAGCGTATTAAAAAGCAGAGACATCAATTTGTTGACAAAGGTCCATCTAGTCAAAGCTGTGGGTTTTGCAGTAGTCATGTCTGGATGTGACAGTTAGACCATAAAGAAGCCTGAGTGCAGAAGAATTGATGCTTTTGAACTGTGGTATTAGACAAGACTCTTGGGACTGCAAGGAGATCCAACCAGTCCATCCTAAAGGAAATCAACCCTGAATATTCATTGGAAGGACTGATGCTGAAACTGAAGCTCCAATACTTTGGCCACCTGATGTGAAGAACTGACTCATTGGAAAAGACCCTGATGCTGGGAAAGATTGGAGGCAGGAGGAGAAGGGGACGACAGAGGATGAGATGGTTTGATGGCATCACTGACTCAATGGACATGAGTTTGAGCGAGCTCCAGGAGTTGTTGATGAACAAGGAAGCCTGGCATGCTGCAGTCCATGGGGTTACAAACAGTCGGACACGACTGAGGGACTGAACAACAAGCTCTTCACCTCCTTAATGCCTTGATGATTTGGCTACAGCCTCTCATTTCTTTCCCCCTGGATATATGGAAGGAAAGTCAGGTGAACTGGGATAAAGCAAATGGAGGCAGATCAGAGGAAAGTTAGAATCTTCTACCTGTTTGGCCACAACTGGTGACCCCAGCTGGGCAACTGGTGACCCCAGCTGGGCAACTGGTGTTCAGGAGCTGTGTGGGACTGGGCCAGCCAACCAAATGTCATATTGCTGCCGTGGCTGGATGTACTGAGCAGAAAGTCTGGAGAAGGGCTGGGTTGGGTCCACAGAAACTGAGGTAGGCCATGAAGACAAGCCTGGCTCTTCTGGCTCAGCTAGGCTGATGAAGGATACAGTGGAATTATTTGCCAGGGACAGTGGAGAGGTTTGTAGGGGACAGTGGAGTTGTTGGCAGGCAGCTTCTCTAAGGATGTGCTGTGGTGATGCTGAAAAACTTTTGTGATCCCCCTTCAAACACCACATTCCCTTCCAGTCCTGATGTTCACCTCTTCCAGCATCCTTATCTTTCCTTTTTGCCCTTAGTTTTCCCACCCTTCAGCCCATAGGTAAAGGAGACTCCTTGGCCCAGGGAAGGATGGCACACACACACAGACACACACACACACAGACACACACACACACACTGCAAGACACATAGTGGCATTCTTGGCTTTGGCCTCCAAAACAGTGTTGAGAGCCAGGGCTTTGGAATTCAAGAGCCAAACTTTTTTTTTATTTTAAAGTTCTCCCAAGTTTTGCTTCAGGTACCTGGCACAGAGCTTGGGGCACTGAGGCAGCACTCCTGCTGTGGAAAGAAGATGCCATCACAGGGTAGCCATTCTCTTAGTAAACAGGAGGAAAGAACCCTTACTCTGGGGGAGGGAAGAAGGTAGGGTGGACTTGGCCAGGCAAGAGGAAAGAGTCGGGCTGCCCCCAGCCACCTCCTTGAAACTGGACACCTGGAGGAGCTGGAGGATGAGGCTGGGGATTGTGGTGCAGAGGAGACTTGCATCCAGTTTGCTCAAGTGTGGCCCAGGGAATTGCAAACCTGCTCGAGATCCTGGTACCCAGACCTAGAGCTGTTTTGAGAATTGGAGGGTCTGGAGGGGGTCTGGGCCAGCAGAGATCATGAAGTCAGGATGAAGAGTCAGGTCCTATTGGGGACCAGGCTGCAGACACAGTGGGGAAATGGCATCACTGAGTCAGATCCTTCCCCCAAAACCGCATGAATCTGCACTGGAAGAGGGTGGAGCCTTGTGGGCAGATACCCCCCGCATGGATGAGAATCGTAAGGGATTGAGTTAAGGTCCTTTGACAAGAGTTTTCCTGCTACTTCCCATTCACGGGGGCTCATGTGGGGTTCAGGTCCAGGGAAGCGAAGTTTCTCCTCTGAACACTTGAAGCTTTGTGACTGTGAGATTCCTATCTGTGATGCTCAACGTGTGACCTGCTTGCTGGAATACCTTGGGGTCCCTGGAGAAGGTGGACTAATGCAGAAGAGGGGCCAGGGCAGACTGGCTGACTCTTTGGAGGAAGGTTCTTGGATACTTATCAGCTTCCTAGGAAGCTGCTATAACAAAGTAACACAAACTGGGATGGCTGAAACATGGAAATGTATTCCCTAACAGCTGTAGAGGCCTGACGCCGCAAACTGAGGCCCTGTCAGAACCAGCTGGAGGCTCAGGCTCTGGGCCTCTCTCTCTCTTGCCTCCTGGTGTTGCCGGCCATTCGGGACATCTCTGGGGTTGTGGACACATCACTTCGGGCTCAGTCTCCATCTTCACGGGGCCTCTTTCCTCCCTGCTGTCACACCAACCTCCCTCTTCTCATAATGACACCTGTCGTATCGGATTAGGGCCCATTCTCATGACCTCCTTTAGGCTTGACTATGTCTGCAAAAGCTATTTCTGAACATTCCACATTCACAGGTACCAACCAAGGTGAGGACTTTGGTATATCTTTTTGGAGGGACATGATTCAGGTCATATTAGAGAACTAAGTTGCAGAAACTCATTTATTTTGTTTGCATTCTGCTTGGATGCTGGGTTTAGAGAAGTCAGATTGCAGAACCTACCTCTTTCTCAAAGGCATTTTACAGTCTATTCACATTTCTAAGGCAAAGAATTGAGACCTACAAATCTGTTCATAAACTGTTCAGCAAACGCCTGTTTCTTTCTGAGACTTGGGAACTGAGAGCATCCGATTTTTCTGCACTGGGGCAGCCGCTGAGGCTCTGGTACCCTGATCTGGTGAGGCATGCAGGTCTGCACAGTATACCCACCCATGACAGGGTTCACCATTCCTGTGGGTGAAACCCATTCTGAGACCTCTGATTTCTGGGGGCTAGAAAGAACCAGGCACATGTAATTCACATACAAAGAAATAACAGGTGGCAACTCTGTATCAAAAGCCTTCCCCTTCATGCCCCACAGAGATGGATGCAAACCATGTGGGTCTAACCCAGAAGGCCGACTGTAATTCTCCCACCTCCCCCACACCCAAGCAAGCAGCAAGAGAGGCAGTGAACAAAAACAAACCCCAGTGAAGCTGGAACCTAATGCCTTCTCCTCCCCAGGGCTTTGCAGAATCGAATAGAGCAAGATGATGTGCGGGGGCAACTTTATAAAAATATTTCCTGTAAAATAATGTGCTAAAAGTCTGGTGATAAATTCAAGAAATTTCTCCCTGAAGGAAAACACAAGGAATTCTGAAGGTATACCCTGATCTCGTGACTCAAAGTGAATAATGTTTAATTATCCCAGGAAGGTAAGTTGTAGATGGAAGGAGAGAAACGGAAGCACACGGCAGGGAGTTTTCCTCCTTTTTGTATTTATAGGAGAGCTTTATGGGCTGGACCTCTCAGCAGGATGCTGTAGAGATTAAAAGGTGAGCGTCACTTTTGCTAAAGCAATTTAGTAGGCTGGGGAACTTACGTCTACACACAGTCTCTCTCTCTCTCTCTCTCTCTCGGTCATACCCTGCACAGTATGTCATTTCAGTTGTAGCAAAAATACCTTTTATACATTGATCAACATTTGGCCTCTCACCTATCAAAGGTTCACACCAGTTGGAAAACCAAGGATTATTAAGCACTGCTTACAAATGTGTCTCTAAACGCTACCAAATAAAAATGCTAATGGATATTTTAATTGTGTAAAAGGGGAGATAGATAGATTGATTACTTGCATGCTATCTGGATAAGAGGAACTGTTCTTTACAGTTTCTTACACCAAATTAATGCTTGAAATACCATCAGGGGCCCAGGTTGCAACTGTTTTAGCTCCTTCTCTGGACCCTTCTTTATACATTTTAAAAGTTTGAATTTCCAAATCCAAGAGCTGGTGGTTTAAGTGCCTCAGCTCTGTGTTTTGCCCTTTTTATTGTTGTCAGTGGTGGTGGTGATGGAGATGGTGGTGGTGGTGGAAGTAGGGGTCATGTGATGGTGGTGGTGATGGAGATGGTGATGGCGGTGGTGGTGATGGTGATGGCGGTGGTGGTGATGGTGAGGATGGAGGTGGTGATGGAGATGGTGGTGATGGAGATGGTGGTGGTGATGAGGATGGAGGTGGTGATGGAGATGGTGGTGGTGGTGAGGATGGAG
>NW_024070186.1:7247400-7254802 GCF_014754425.2 Oryx dammah | reverse complement strand
ATGGTGGTGGTGGTGAGGATGGAGGTGGTGATGGAGATGGTGGTGGTATGGCTGTGGTGATGGTGGTGGTGGTAGAGGTGGGTGTGGTTGTGGTGATGGAGATGGTGGTGGTGTTGGTAGGGGTGATGGAGATGGTGGTGATGGTACTGTGTGGGTTGAGGGTGGTGGTGTGTGGGATGGGGATCGTATAGTGCATGGAGCAGGTGGGGATATCCATCACATGACTTTCAAATGGCTCTAGGCAATAAGAAAAAGATATGATTTTCAGGTTGGGAGTTTAAATGATTAACAGTTTGCAGGTACATTTTTAAAGCACCCTGATGGTTATTTTCTGTAAACTAATGGTTCTCAACCCTGGCTGCCCAGTAAAAGCATGTGGGGAGCTTTGAAAACATATCAGTGCCTCAGCTCCCTGCTGAGATTCTGACTTAATTAGTTTGGAGTGAAGAACAGACGTGGAAGTATTTTAAAATCTCTCTCTGGGAGATGCTAAGGGACAGAGGGGGTGTAAAGCCATGGCCGGGCAAACAGAGCATCCCAGTGAGGACCAGGGAACACTGCGGAGATGATCCAGGTCAGGGGGTACCAACCCTGTAGGAACAACCTTGTCATCAGTCTGGTCGACAGTAGAGCCACACACTTTCTTTCTTTCTTTTTAAAATTGAATCATAACTTCATTTCTTATTAGAAAATATTTTAAAAATTCAGGAATGGACACAGAATATCCATGCTCTCACTTTCAGATTTAATATTGGGTATTAGTATTCTGCCATATATCTTCTGCATCCATTTTGAAAATGTGGCTCTTACAAGATATCTGTTAAGGGCTTCCCTGGTGGCTGAGTGGTAAAGAATCTGCCTGCCAATGCAGGAGGCACAGGTTTGATCCCTGATCCGGGAAGATCCCACGTGCCATAGAGGGACGAAGCCCGTGTGCCACAGCCACTGAGCCGATGTGCCCGAGAGCCCATGCTTCACAGTAAGAGCAGGCCCCACCCACTGCAACTAGAGAAAAGCCTGCACAGCAGTGAGGACCCAGCACAGCCCCAGATAAAGAAATACAATTATTTTTAAAATTAAAAAAAATATTTGTTACGTATGAATGGATTGAAAAATTTGGAGTGTTTTGGGGCAAATGTACTGCGAAGGTATGTTGCTCATTGAGGGCTCTTCTATGTAATTTGCACTTTAGTAAAAATATTAAAAAGCAGAGATATTACTTTGCTGACAAAGGTCTGTCTTGTCAGGGCTGTGGTTTTTCCAGTGGTCATGTATGGATGTGAGTTGGACTGTGAAGAAAGCTGAGCAGTGAAGAATTGCTTTTGAACTGTGGTGCTGGAGAAGACTCTTGAGAGTCCCTTGGATTGCAAGGAGATCCAACCAGTCCACCCTAAAGGAGACCAGTCCTGGGTGTTCCTTGGAAGGAATGATGCTGAGGCTGAAACTCCAGTACTTTGGCCACCTCATGCGAAGAGTTGACTCACTGGAAAAGACCCCGATGCAGGGAGGGATTGGGGGCAGGAGGAGAAGGGGACGACAGAGGATGAGATGGCTGGATGGCATCACCGACTTGATGCACATGACTTTGGGTGAACTCCGGGGGTTGGTGATGGACAGGGAGGCCTGGCGTGCTGTGATTCATGGGGTCGCAAAGAGTCGGACACTGAACTGAACTGAAAAGTGGGGAAAGGCTTTCCAGGCTGTTGGGGGCCAGCGTGAGGAACTCCGCCCATGGCAAAGGTCATGAGGAAGGAGGCTTGGCATACACAAAGGCGTGATCAAGCCTCAGGAAACCCCGTTCCCGAGCATCTACCCCAAAACCAGAGTCTGTTTTATGCTCTCGCCTACACCTCTCACTTTACGGGGGGCTCTCCCCCATAACCATTTCTCTCGGAGAAGGAGTAAACGTGCAGCTCCAAGGCAATAAAAATTCCTGGGCGTGACAAGGGTGTTTCAGCTTATGAACTCCTCTGAAGGTTATCTAGCCCGCCTGTATAGGTTCATCCAGCCACATGTGATTGTTTACAGCCTCCCAATCTGAGAGGCATGAGATGTTTTAGACTTACTAAAGGCAAATTCTTTGGGGAGTTAGAAATTATCAGTATAATGGGTTGGTTAGGAATTATATTGGTGAAGGGTTTTTCATTTGTTGGGCTGATGTTTGCTGCTAAATCTCCATATTCTCTGCCCCTATAATGAATATAACTAACATATAGGAGAAATAAGTATTAACCTTTAAGCACATAGGAGAGATAGGTATTAACCTTTAAGATTAATTCTGTTAACCTTGGGTTAAATAAATTCCTTTCTTGATTGTAACTCACTACACCCTCACCCTATAGGAATGCAGCTTTATCTGGAGGGTGGTGCCTGGTTTAAGAAAAAAAAATACCCCTGGAAGAAATAAGGTTTTTGGTTATCAGAAAGAAAGGATCATAGAATGTCAGCAGGTCTCATTCATGGCCAGAAGATGATGTAATATCCCTAAGACCCCCTTGTGACTCTGTATTCATCCCTATGTGTAACGAAAGGTATATAAGCAAACCCCAAAATAAAGAAATCGGATCAGTTTCCGGAAAGACTGATTCCACCATGTCGCTTCTTTCTTGCTCCCGTTCTCTGGCTGAATTCAGCCTCTTTTCTCCACTAATTCTCCTACTACACTATCCGTTTCTAATCTCTCTCTATATCTGTAATTAAATATGTATTTTTCCAAAGACGCCGACGCCGTCCCCCCGCCTTCGAATCACCCTGGATCCACCGGGGCTGGACCCCAGCACCAGGTGGCACTAGTGGTAAAGGACCTGCCTACCAAGGCAGGAGACATGAGGGATGATCCCTGTTTCAGAAGATCCCCCGGAGGAGGGCATGGCAATCCACTCCAGTATTCTTGCCTGAAGAATCGCCATGGACAGAGGAGCCTAGCTGGCTACAGTTCATAGCGTCACAAAGAGTTGAACACGCCTGTAGTGACTTGGCTCACATGCACGGAAGTGAGGAAACTGAGGAGAGGCAAGGGCAGAGCCTGCAGGGTGGACAAAGATGGGGCGATGGAATGGGAGAAGGGGCGAAGGGGGGCCTGAGGCTGAGGCTGTCTAAGGCACCCTCCAGTGTGCCCACTGATGGCCATAATGATGGCTGGTCATGTTTTTATTAAGGAGTTGTTTTTTTTTTTTTTAAGAAAAAAATTGCAATTCAGGAAAGTGAGCACTTGCAAGAATTTCCCCTTTCTGTGTCACCCATCTGGTTCCTCCCATAGCTTTGAACCAAGTTCTTCGATATTCCTTTTGATCCTGTCCCGTTTTTTGCAGAAACATGCTGATTTTTTTTGTTCAGAACCTCCTCCAGGACACTGCCTGCCTCCACCCCCATATAAGTGGTTATTTGTGTGGCTATCCCCCATGGCGGAGGGAAGAGTTTCTTTGCTCTGCTGATCATTCCCTTACTCAAAATGGCTGCCTTTGGACATTTCTTTCCAACAAGTACTACCTTGGGTTTTGGGTTGTATTCCTAGGACAGCAACCAAAATGTCCTTTGTCCCTCTATTTAAAAACATCTATTTTTAAAAAGGGTGTAAAAGGTAGACTTTAATTCTAAAATACTTCAATAAATAATCTCTCCCAAGTTTCTGTAATTTCCTTTGGCAGAGACACACTAGATACATAACCCAGAGCCACGTCAAAAATAGACACAAATAGGCCGAGCCAGCCTCCTCCTTTCTCCTTCTTCCCTCAGATCCTCTCCAGCATCATGCCCTCTGAAATCTTAAAGTGATCTGTTAAATTATAGTGTAATCAAAACCCTGTCAGCCTCTATCACTTTTTTACTTCAGGAAGCCTTGTAATTCTTGCTTAACCATTCAAAAACAAAACAAAAACCAGAGATATAAAGGAGATGATCTGTGAAGCTCAGTTCTAGAGAGTATTCATTATTCATCCTTCCTTGATGTCTTCTCATAAAGAGAACAAGGCACTCGGCAAACTAGTGGAAGTTGCTCAGAACCTTGCAACATTAGCATCACCAGGGAGCTTGCCAGAAATGCAGAATCCCAGGCTGCACCCCAGACTGCTTGAATCACAATCTGCCCTTTTATTAAGAGCCTCTGATGCTTCCCAAACACGCTGAAGTTTGAGAAACAGAACTTGTCTCACAAGATCAGCACTCCCACAGGCAATGTTAATTTAGCTGCCTAGAAAATTGGACCTTTTGAGACCATTCTTAAGTAGTTTAAGGAAAATAAAACAGCAGTGTGCTGTGCTTAGTCATGTCCAACTCTTTGCGACCCCAGGGACTGTAGCCACCAGGCTCCTCTGTCCATGGGGATTCTCCAGGCAAGAATACTGGAGTGGGTTGCCATGCCCTTTTCCAGGGGATCTTCCCAATCCAGGGATCAAACCTAGGTCTCCCACATTGCAGGCAGATTCTTTACTGTTTGCACCACCAGGGAATCCCAAGAATACTGGAGTGAGCAGCCTATTCCTTCCCCAGGGGATCTTCCCAACCCAGGAATCAAATTGGGGTCCCCGCATTGCATGCGGATTCTTTATCGTCTGAGCCACCGGGGAAGTCCTAAGCAGCAATACACCAACATTTTCTCCAACTTTCTTTCGTTAACACTGAGGCGATGTTTCCAACGCATGTTTTTCAAAAGAACCGAGAGAATATCACTTTATTTTAAAACTGTGTTCACTGTGTCCTATTTACTTTCTAACTAAAATTATATATGTTTAAAAAGGAAGAGAAACACATACAGCTTCTGAGTCATGCCAAATCAGCTTCTTTCTGAAACCCAAGTTAACAGTCCCGGCATTTAGAGATGAGGAAAAGAAGGGCTTTTCTTAAAGCTTCATGAGGCAACACAGCTTTGTCTTCAAAGATCTACAAGATCAAGAACTACAAGTTCGGCTGCTGGAAAATGGGAAGAGCCCAGAATTAACCAGGAGAGAGTGGGAAGCTGGATATCTTAGCTCCTCTGGGACGTCTGCCCCTAGTGGAGGAGCATAACCCTCTTGAATAGGGCCAGCTTTGTTTCTGCCTGAAGACAGCATCCCTGCTTTGAAGACGGTGACTCTTGTCCCCACACACTCTGCTCATGACTCATCAACATCTCTGCCCCCGACTCCCTCTCCCACCAGCTTCCCCCAGGGCTGAACTTCCACCCTCGGGAGGTCATCCTTTGGAAGTGTCTGTGGTTAATAATGCCCACCCCTCTCTGCCTGTGTCTCTCCCACCTCCCCAGGACATCGTCCTTCATTCGATGGATGCCTTCTGTAAGTGCAGGGGGAGCTGGAGGTGAGGTGGAGACTGAGGGGTGTCAGGGGTTCCACCCCCAAGCCTGACAGAGGTCCTCTGCTTGTTCCAGTTCCCCGTTTTGAATGATGGAAACTCAAGCTGAAGTCTTCATGTAGAATCTTGTAGTTTCTCAGGGTAAAAAGTCAGACCCCCCAAGAGTAGGACCATTTCCATAAGTTTGTTTCCTACATCTGTAACTCTGTTTCTGCTTTGTAGAGGAGGGTAAGGTGTGCTGAGGGATAAACTAGGAGATGGGGACTGACATGTACACACTACTGCATACAGAATAGATAACTAATGAGGACCTACTGTCTAGCACAGGGAACTCTACTACTCAACACTCTAATGACCTATGTGGGAAAAGAATCTAAAGAAACAGTGGACGTATGTATAGCTGATTCGCCTTGCTGCACAGCAGAAACTAACACAAACTGTCAATCAACTACACTCCTACAAAAACAAGAAAATAAAAATAATAAAAGTTAAAAAAAAAAGGACTGGAAGAGAGTTGAAGGTGGTGTGTGGGCATTGTTGTTCAGTTGCTCAGTCGTGTCCGACTGTTTGTGACCCCATGGACTGCAGCAGGCCAGGCCTCCCTGTCCATCACCATCTCCCGGAGTTCACCCAGACTCACGTCCATTGAGTCAGTGATGCCATCCAACCATCTCATCCTCTGTTGTCTGCTTCTCCTCCTGCCTTCAATCTTTCCCGGCATCAGGGTCTTTTCCAATGAGCTGGCTCTTCGTATGAGGTGGCCAAAGTATTGTGTGGGCGGGGGGTAAACAAACTCCCTGAAGCCTTGTGGGAACACTCAGGGCTTCTCTCTGGCAAGAGCTGGTGTCTAACAGGGCAACAGATAAGCTGACAGCCTTTTGGGAGAATCAAACTGGGCCCTAGAGGCAGCGGGGATACCACACTGGCAAGCACATCCCTGCCAAAAACAGAGGCGCATGAAGGCAGCGCCTGGAGCAGGGATTTGTGCTTCAAATAGGAAGAGAAGAGGGGAGCATCTAGAGCCAGGACCGCAGGGGATTCATCTCCTGCCCAGACTCTGGGAGGAAGGGCCAGCGGGCTGGGATGAATCACAAAGCCAGTAAGGCGGGAAGCCCGAGATCCGCCTGCAGGAACGCCGGCTGGAGTCTGCATCTTCCTGAAGGATGTAAGCTTCTCCATGCTGGGAAGACAGTCCTGGGGAAAACCCAGTTCTCGGCACTCTGGGAAGCTGCTTTGGGTTCGAAAACCTCTTGAAGGCAGCCCTGCCAGGAGGCTTGCTTTGCTGTTCCCTGGCGGATGGCTGGGTGGGGCCAGGACCCATCTCCCGTCACTGGGCACCCCTCCCAAGTGCTGCCCAGCAAGGAGACAGAACCGGTCAGTCCCAGGACCGGGTGAAGACAGTGACCTCCCAGACAGCCACCCGCACGCTGGTGGAGCCATGGGGACGGGGAGAAGCCTGGTCACACTCTCCGCAGCACCAGGGTTGACCGGGGCTGCCCCACTCGAACCAGCCCAGGGCTGCCCACCTCAAACACCAGCCCAGGGCTGCCCACCTCGAACACCAGCCCAGAGCTGCCCACCTCGAACACCAGCCCAGAGCTGCCCACCTCGAACACCAGCCCATGGCTGCCCACCTCAAACCAGCCCAGGGCTGCCCACCTCGAACACCATCCCAGGGCTGCCCACCTCAAACACCAGCCCAGAGGTGCCCACCTCGAACACCAGCCCAGGGCTGCCCACCTCAAACACCAGCCCAGAGCTGCCCACCTCGAACACCAACCCAGGGCTGCCCACCTCAAACACCAGCCCAGAGCTGCCCACCTCGAACACCAGCCCAGGGCTGCCCACCTCAAACACCAGCCCAGAGCTACCCACCTCGAACACCAGCCCAGAGCTGCCCACCTCGAACACCAGCCCAGAGCTGCCCACCTCGAACACCAGCCCAGGACGGCCCACTTAACATACCAGCTCAGGACTGCCCACCTCAAACACCAGCCCAGGGCTGCCTACCTCACACACCAGCCCAGGGCTGCCTACCTCACACACCAGCCCAGGACTGCCCATCACAAACCAGCCCAGGGCTGCCCACCTCACACACCAGCCCAGGGCTGCCCAC